>NC_057756.1:4932727-4960436 GCF_004010195.1 Chiloscyllium plagiosum | reverse complement strand
CACACCTTGAAGTCCTGACCCCAACCCTCCTTGAGTCCCAACACTTCCAATCCTAATACACCCCGAAACACGACCCCCAAAGTCCCTCACCCTCTGTTCCTTATCCCATCCATCCTGAACCTTGCCCAAATGCAAACGACTCCAAATCCCAATCATCCTGATCCCTCACCTCTCCAGCCTAAAAACTCCCCCTAAATTCCAATCCCATGCCCCGGTCTCTGCCATCTGTATCCTCCTATTCCCTTACCCCACCCTGACCTTTCTGCCAATCTTGATTCCCCCTTCCCAATAACTTCCCCAACCTCCATTTCAATCTCTTTCCCCTTTAAATGCGCGCGCTTGTTTCAGCGTGGCACATAGTGCGCAGGCGCTGGAGTCGGCAAGCCCGAAAGCGGTCCGTGTGCGCCTGGTTCACCCTCCCAGAAAGCGGCGAGGCCTGTGTCACTGATAGAGACCTTTCGCAATCGCTGGGGCTTGTGGGAGTAGTGGCCGCCATTGCTTCTATTGTGGCGTTTGTCATCATCAAATCTGGAAGTCGATCGACACTTTCAGCTCCCATCTTTTCCTTTTCTAACAATATACTTCATTCTTAAATTATGTCGAAGTGCATTACATAGCACTTTATTATCGACAGACACTGTTAACGCTGAGACTCAGCTGATCAACAGGGATTGGGTTAAACATGTTCAAAATCAGTGCAGCATTATCTTTTTTTCTACCGACAGACAATTTCGCCATCTACCGTTTCTGTTCTGGGCGCTGTTACAATCACACAAGGACAGCTTCTCACCTTTAACTACTCATAGGGGTACAGGAAGTATCCGCATTGATTGGTTAGGATTTGGGCTGGAATGCCTGTTAGTGTAGTTAGAACATCGAACATCGAACATTATAGTGCAGAACAAGCCCTTCAGCCCTTTATGTTATGAAACCAATCTGCAGACCATCTAACCTACACTATTTCATTTTCATTCATATGTTTATCCAATGACAATTTGAATGCCCTTAAAGTTGGCGAGTCTACTACTATTGAAGGCCAGGCATTCCACACCCCTACTACTCTCTGAGTAAAGAAACTACCTCTGACATCTGCCTTGTATCTATCACCCCTCAATTTAAAGCTTGTGCTAGCCCTTGTGCTAGGCACCACCATCCGAGGAAAAAGGCTCTCACTGTCCACCCGATCTAATCCTCTGATTATCTTATATGTCTCAATTAACTCATCTCTCAACCTTCTTCTCTCTGATGAAAACAGCCTCAAGTCACTTAGTTTTTCCTCATAAGACCTTCCCTCCATACCAGGCAACATCCTAGTAAATCTCCTCTGAACCCTTTACAACACTTCCACATCCTTCCTACAATGTGGTGACCAGAACTGTACATGACACTCTAAGTGCGACCACACAATAGTTTTATATAGCTGCAACATAACCTCATGGCTCTGAAACTCAATCCCTCTACCAATAAAAGCTAAAACACCATATGCCTTCTTAACAACCCTATCAACCTGGGTGGCAACTTTGAAGGATCCAAGATCTCTCTGCTCATCTACACTACCAAGAATTTTACCATTAGCCCAGTACTCTGTATTCCTGTTACTCCTTCCAAAGTGAATCACCTCACACCTTTCCACATTAAACTCCATTTGCCACCTCTCGGCCCAGATCTGCAGCTTATCTGTGTCCCTCTGTAACCTGCAATATCCTTCGACACTACCCACAACTTCACCGACCGTAGTATCATCTGCAAATTTATTAACTCATCCTTCTACACCCTCATCCAGGTCATTTATAGAAATGACAAACAGCAGTGACCCCAAATCAGAACCTTGTGGCACACCACTTGTAACTGAACTCCAGGATGAACATTTCCCACCAACTACCACCCTCTGTCTTCTTACAGCTAGCCAATTTCTTATCCAAACTGTTAAATCACCCTCAGTCCCATTCTTCTGTATTTTGTGCAATGCCCTACCATGGGGAATCTTATAAAATGCCTTACTGAAATCCATAAACACCACATCAACCACTTTGCTCTCAACCACCAATTTGGTCACCTTCTCAAAGAACTCAGTAAGATTTGTGAGGCATGACCTACTCTTCACAAAACCGTGTTGACCATCCAGATAACACAAACTATAAATCTGTTAAAGGAATAAACTTATTCCTTTCTTGATGATTATAAATCCTATCTCTAATAACCTTTTCCAGCACTTTACCCACAACTGAAATAAGGCTCACTGGTCTATAATTACCACGGTTGTCTCTATCCCTCTTCTTGAACAAGGGGACAACATTTGCCATCTTCCAGTCTTCTGGTACTATTCCTGTAGACAATGATGACATAAAGACAAAAGCCAAAGGCTCTGCAATCTCCTCCCTGGCTTCCCAGAGAACCCTCGGATAAATCCCATCCGGTATAGGGGAACTTATGTATTTCACACTTTCCAGGATTGATAACACCTCCTCCTTGTGAACCCCAATCCCATCTAGTCTCGTAGCCTGCACTTCAGCATTCTCCTTGACAACATTATCTTTTTCCAGTGTGGAGACAGATGAAAGATATTTATTTAGTGATTCCCTACCTCCTTGCACTCGTTGTTACAGTTTGCAGAAAACAGGAACAGGAGATGGCCATTCAGCCCTTTGAGCCTGCTCTGCCATTTATTATGTCGATGGCTTATCTCATCACAGCCTCAACTCGACTTTCCTACCCTCTCCCCATAACCTTTTGCCTGTTAGCAATTAAAAATCTATCTATCACCTCCTTAAAGTTATTCATGTCGCAGCGCCCCCACCACTCCTTGGTATAGTGAATTCCCCAGTAATTTCTCTTCATCTCTGTTTCAAATCTGCCATTGCTTTAGCCTCAAACTATGATCTCTAGTTCTAGATCACTCCACATGGGGAAACATTCTCTCTATATCTACCGTCTCAGCCCCCTTATATAAGATCGCCATTGATTTATTTTAACTCCAGGTAATATAGGCTGAAACTGCTCAATGTCTCCTCCTGAGGCAAACCCCTCATTTCTGGATATAACCCAGTGAACCTCCTTTGTACTGTCTGCCATAGCAGCTTTCGAAAGACAATTGGGTACACACTTGGAAAAAAAATGTATGGTGGGGGTGTGGGGTAACAAATTCATCCTGGATATCCTCAGATTGCAACATTAATTTGCCAGCAATACAATGACATCTTTGTTTACTAATAATATTCCTTGTGGAAATATGCTCATGTGAGCAGCAAGACAATGTTGGAATTGTACACTGACTGATTGGGAAGTTATATCTGAGTAATGCTTTATGTGGCATTGTGGAAAAGTTGACGACAAGAAAAAAAGAACGACAGATGCTGAAAATCAGAAAAAAAAGAATAGAAAGCGCTATATAAACTCCGCAGGTCTGGCATCATCTGTGGAGAGAAAGCAGAGTTCATGTTTTGATATAGTGAAGAAGGATCACTGGACACAAAGAATTAACTCTGCTTACTTTCCACAAATGCTGTCAGACCTACTAAGTTGTTTCAGCAACCTGTGCTGTTGCTTCTGAAAAGCTGAAAGGTTGTTTTTGAATTCAGGTTCCTATGGAAATGCAATTTGAGATTTCAAAACATTGTAGGCTGTGCTAATTTGTGACAAAAGTGGATTGGATACAAGTTTATGCTGCCTCCCTTTTCTGGAACACGGCACACCCAACCATTTCTCTGGAATTTCTCATCTGATCTTGTCACTGGAGACTAATTACAGGTTCCTGCAGCGTACAGTTTCAACTTTTGCAGGGCTCTTATGGTTTGGCAATAAGTGCAACACCCACACTCAATGTCCAAATAAATGAGCCTGATCGACTTGTCAGCAGGGAAGGAAGATTTTAGAAATGATTGAGACTATGTACATGAGGAGATTTGGATATAAGTGTGGGAAAGTAACATTGAGGTCAATGATCAGCAGTGGTCTATGCCAATGGCAGAAGCAGGCTTGATGGTCTACGTCTGTTCCATGTTGAGTTAGGAAAGGGTGGGACAGCATAGGGATTGCAACATAAGAATGACAATAATAAGTCAGGATGCTTGGATCATAGCCAATGTTGATGTATGGTTGGGGATATGTGCAACAGAGTTTCGGATGAACTCAAGCTCATTAAGGGTTAATGAATCATAGAATTATACAATACAGAAGAGGCACTTTGACCCATCAAGTCTATCCTAACAAAAAGACAGTATCACCTTACACCAGTCCCACTTTCCAACACTAGCTCCATAACCTTGAAAATGTTTCAACACTTCAAGTACTCATCTTCTTAAAGGTTGTGAGATTTTCCACCTCAACTGCAGTGCATCCCAGACACCCAACACACATTGGGTGAAAATTACTTTCCACAAATCCCCTCTAAACACCCTGCTTTTCACTTCAAAATTGCCCCTTTTTCTTGATGCTTCAATGAAGTGTAACAGTTACTTTCTATCCAACCTGTCCATGCCCCTCATAATCTTATACACCTCAATCAGATCTCTTCTCAAGCATTGTTGCTCCAAGGAAAACAATCTGAGCTTATCCAGTCTCTCGTCATAGCTGAAATATTCCATCAGAGGCAGCATTCTAGTGAATCTCCTCTGCACCCCCTTCCAGGGTAATTACATCCTTTCTGGAGTGCGGTGACCAACGTTGCGCACAGCTATAGGCTAACCAGAACCTTGTATGACTCCAACATGACCAATCTGCTCTCATAATCTTTGCCTCAACTGAAAAAATTCAAGTGCCCTATATGTTTTCTTAACTCATCTGTTAACCTGCCCTTCAGGGATCTGTGGACAAGCACCCCAGCATCTCTCTGTTCCTCTGAGCACCCTGCCTTTAATTGAGTGCTCCCACATCTTATTACTTCTTACGAGGTCCCTCCACATTCATTAAGTTAAATTCCATTCGCTATTGATCTGCCCATCTGAAGAGCGTATTTGCAGCCTCCCACAAACTAAGACCTTGTTCCTCACTGTTACCAACTCAACCAATCTTCGTCTCATCTGTACACTTACTTGTTGTTCCAATCGGAAGATGGGATACTGACCCAGAGTCAAGACCAGTAGAAGAATATACCCAAAAATAAAAACTATAGATAATGCCATGCATGTTGCTGTGCTGCATCAACACTGAATATTTGCTCATAAGGCCTACTCCTGAAACATCTAAAAACGAACCTTCCAGCTCAGCGAGCATGCTTACATCCAGCCTACTCCTGCCCTCATGCTCTGTTTCTATGCTCATAACAGCTCACCACCACCTTCATTTTTATTGAGCAACAACAGTATTCAACTCAAACATGGCTGATCATCCAAATCTATCAGGCTTTTGCCCGAAACGTCGATTTTTCCTGCTCCTCGGATGCTGCCTGGCCTGCTGTGCTTTTCCAGCACCATTCTAATCTAAAATTCAAATCTGTATCCTGTTCCTGGTTTCTCTCCATGCTTTTTGATCCCTTTAGCCCTCAGAACTATAATCTAACATAGCTAACCCCTTTATGAAAACATACAGCATTTTGGCCCCAACCATTGGCTCTGGCAGCGAATTCCACCATTTCACCATGAGCAGTGTGTAGAAATGTCTCTTCGCCTCAGTCCTAAATGGCTTCCCCCATACCCTTAAGACTGAGACCCCTAGTTGTGTACTCTCAGGCCATTGGGAATATCCTTCCTGCACTTAACATGTCCAGTCACGTTGGAAGTGGAGATTCCCCACCCCTCCCCATTCATTCCCCTAACTGATGCAATCTCTCTTCATGCTTCTGAATCTGTCTGGTATATTGACCTTCCTGATCTGTAGCAATGCATGTGGTGAATTGCTGCAACATTCGTGGATTTTGACTCAGAGATAATGATATATTTCTAGGCAGACAGGTGTAACGTAGATCAATGAGAGGTGTTTGCTGCCTCAGGCACTTCCACCAAAACTATTTCCCAATTTGACTCTATTTTCTACAATTGTAATTGAGTCTGCACTGCAATACTGCACCATAGTAACACTTGCTAGATCATTGTTTAAGTTCACTTGTAATAGATAAACATGTAAACATATCTGAGAAATATGATGATCTGTGTTAATATAAATATACAATTATTTAATGTTGGCTTCAGCCTAGCTATCCATATTATCTGATGGCAAACACAGCAAAGCCATTTCATCCTGCTTGCTGGTTCAGGATGGATGTATATAACACCCAGTTGTCACCGTCTCCCTTATAACGTTTGGTGATGTCCACCTTGTCCTCTACTCAGGAGGAACTCCACACCTACCACCTCTCTCATGAGAAATACTCCATTGCTCACTTTTCACATAGTCTTGAATAAGTTGTTGGAGGCAAGTCATGATTCTGCAATCATTAAAATTTTGATCTGGGTGACAAGGATTTCTGGTTTGGAGAAATTGCATTTGATGAAGATTAGATTAGATTTCCCTAGTGTGGAAAATGGCCCTTCGGCCCAACAAGTCCACAACGACCCTCCAAAGAGCAACCCACCCACACCCATTCCCCTACATTTACCCCTGACTAATGTACTTAACACTACAGGCAATTTAGCGTGGCCAATTCGCCTAACCTGCACATCTTTGGACTGTGGGAGGAAACCGGAGCACCCGGAGGAAACCCACGCAGACATGGAGAGAACGTGCAAACTCCACACAGACAGTTGCCTGAGGTGGGGATTGAACCCAGGTCCCTGGCACTGTGAGGCAGCAGTGCTAACAACTGAGCCTTGGGGAGTTTCTGGGAGCATAGGGCATGGACAGTGATTGTGCATCTTTATATTTGAGGAGGTGGTATTTGGTTTATAGGACACAGATCAAATGGTCTGGTTTGATTTGGTCTTCTGGCCTGTCAGGGGCTCAGTCAGGGATGGGGATAGATTTCCATCACATTTCTGGCTTGTAGATGGTGAAACGCTTTAGTCAGTCAGAAAGTCAGTGATTCACCACTGAACGCTGAATTTCTGACCCATTCTTGCATCCGCAGAGTTTACATAGCTGGCCCACTGAAATTTCACATCAATTGCAGATCAATGTCAAATGGGAGATCAGTTACATCTCAATGTCAAATGCTGGATTAATATTAAATTTCAGATCAATGTCAAATTTGAAATAAATTTCAGTTGATGATTGGGAGGGTAGAGATCTGATACTGAATGTTTTATTAGTTTGATGGAAATAGTACTTGGCACTTTTGCGTACAAATGTTATCTGGACTTGGATGTTGTCTTTTTCTTAATGCAAGTGGGCACAGTAACGTCAGAAACTGTGCAGTTCCCAATGGCTTGAAGCAATATGTACACATCATAGAGCAGGGCACCATTCTGATCCTATGTTAGCAGAGGCTCATTGATGAAGCAACTGAAGATGGTCATTACAACACTGATCTAGGGTAAATGCTGAAAGAATGTTTACCCTCATTGGAGATTCTGGGACCAGAGGTCAGAACCACTGAATAAAGGGACCGCAATTCAAGACTGAGAGGAGGAGGAATTTCTTCTCTCAGAGAGCTGTGAGTTTTTACAACTCTTTGCTACAGAGTTCCTTTGAATTTTTAAGGCTGAGCCAGGTAGAGTTTTGATCCCTCGGGGAACCAAAGGTTGCAGGGTTAGGGCAGGAAAGTAGACATAAGGAACGTGAGATCAACCACGATCCTAATAAATGGTGGAATAGGCTTGAGGGGCCATTTCTGTTGCGTTATGGTCTTACAGTCTTAATGTGTTCAAGGGATATGAGGGCAGTTGAGAGTCAAACAGATAACATTTGGTCTAGAGTCAGATGGAGGCCAGAGTAGACAAGCAAGGCAGATTTCCTTTCCCGAAAAGACATTAGTGAAACAGATTATTTTTTTCAGATAATATTTATATGATGAACATTGGAACATAAAACATCGAACTGTACAGCATGGAAACAGGCCCTTCGGCCCACAATGCTGTGCTGAACACGACACTGAATTAAAACCAATCCTTTGGACCTGCCTTAGGTCCATATACCTCCATCCCTTGAATATTCACGTGCTTATCTAAAAGCCCCTTAATGCCCCATCGTATCTGCCTCCATCACCACCCATGCCATGCATTCCAGCCACCTCTCACCTCTGTGTAAAAAAACTTGCCCCTCACACCTCCTTTGAACAATCCCCCCCCCCCCCCCAGCCTTAAATACATGCCCCCGAGTTTTAGACATTTCAACTCTGGGCAAAAAAAAGATTCTCACTGTCAACCCTATTGATGCACCTCATAATTGTATAGACTTCTACCAAGTCTCCCCTCAGCGTCCACTTCTCAAGAGAGTTTTTCTAGCCTCTCTTTATACCTCATGCCCTCTAATCCAGGCAGCATCCTAAAGGACTTCTTCTGCACCCACTCCAAAGTCTCCACATCCTTCCTGTCATGTGGCAACCAGACTAGTTTTTAATTCCAAAGTTTATTGAGTTCAAGCGAGTTTCGAGAAGATTTGTAGCTCAGGTTGAGGTGCTGGATGTAAGTTCGCTCGCTGAGTTGGAAGGGTCGTTTTTGTTGAGTTCAGATTTCACTGTTTGCTAGTCTTTGGATTTGCGTAAAGAGCATTAGGTAGGGTGGTGAAATTACTGCTTCAGTGACATTACCCGAAACAAGCCACCACCTTCGAAAACCACAACATTCTTCCTGTTTAAAGTGCTTTCTTATGCAATTGCTTTAAACTTACCGCCCTTCAGGCAATGCATTTCAGAGCTTGCTTTTCGAGGATCGAAACAAGCATTTTCTGAAGAATGATCACTGCCTTTGAAGTTAAAATGACTTTCCTTCCCAATTTCAAGAATTGATTTTTTTTTGTTTGAAATTCCCATTCTGGGGAATGAATTGCCCCTGAAGCCAGCAGGACCTGGTCCGATGAGCATTTGAGGATTGAAAACTGACTTGCTTGAAGTGTTGAGTAGACTGGAAAACGTGGATCAGTCACTGGAAAACGTGGATCAGTCACCGGGTGTTCCCAGGCACCAGAGCTGCCCTCTCAAGATGGTGAGATGGCCAATAACTGTGGTCGCAGTCTGCTTATTGATCACGCAAGGTGAGGACCATTTCCTCCTGTTATTTCTCCCCTTTGATGGGAAGAGACAAGACAGTGAGAGATTGTCAGAGAATGTCAGGTTTGGATGCAGGATTGAGAAATGCCATTTACCATGTGGATTTTTAACCAGCTGTATCTGCTTTATTGAAATGATGATGCGATTTACTTTTCCTCAGCTCTCTAGATCCTTGTTTAGACCACAATTGGAATATTGTGTTCAGTTCTGGTCACCTCATGATCGAAAAGATTTGGAAGCATTCGAGAGGAGATTTCCCAGGCTGCTGCCTGTACTGGAGGGCTTGTGTTATGAAGAAAAAGTGAGGGAGCTAGGGCTTTTCTCATTGGAGTGAAGAAGGATGAGAGGTGACGCGATAGAGGTGGACACGATGTTGAAAGGGAATATTCAGAGATTTTTTTCCTCAGGCAGAAATCACTATCACGAGGGGACATAATTTTAACGTGATTGGAGGAAGGTTTGGAGGAGATGTCAGAGGTAGATTCTTTACGCAGAGTGTTGGGTGTGTGGAATGCACTGCCCAGCAGTGGTAGTCGAGTCAGAGACATTAGGGACATTTAAGCGACTCTTAGATAGACACATAGATGGTAAAATGGAGGGTATGTAGGCCAGTTAGATCTTAGTGTAGGATAAAGGGTCGGCACAATATCAAGGACTGAAGGGCCTGTACTGTGCTGGACTGTCCTATGTTCTATGTTCTTATCGCCAAGACTTACCAAGCCAGGTAGGAAAGAGGCAGATAGACGTGAGAGTTCAAGGCGATGTGTTTTTCCCAGTGGAACCATCAGCTCTGATGAGCACTGGGAGCTGGAACTTCAGGGAGAAAAGCATCCTGATGTGGATCAGGTTCACCGTGGCACCAGGTATCGATTACAGGGAGCGTGTGGAGTTAGTCCTCCTTCAGGGATCCTTCCTGCTGAAGTGGGCCACGCAGCACAACAGCGGGGAAGTACACAGTTCACAGTTTATGTGCTTCCACAAGGGAGCAGTCAGACAGCAGCCACCATCACTCTGCACATCTTTGGTAAAAAGCTTCTCCTCTACCACCCTTCGGAGTCGTAATGGGAATTGGTGAAGGGGTAAGATCCAAGAGAATGCAAAAAAAAAAGCCTTGAAGCGAGGGGGTAACCCATTTCACAGAGCACACGATTTCCCCATGCTAGCCCCATCAAAAAAGAAATTACCAATGTTGTACCTTCGTTTAACAAGGGAGTGTGACAATGCTGCTCCTTTTACAAGTTACTTTGCCCTTGTTTTTTTTTTCAAGTGGGGTTGTAAAAGGCAGAGGTTCTGATTTGTCTGGGGTAACGGACCTAACAGATACTGCCTAAGGCAACAATCAGGGAAGAGGCTCTTAGATGTTTTTTTTAAACAGTTGTACAATAAAAGGGGAGTGGCCAGTTCTCCCAGTCCAGGGATTTTTTTTCCTAGTTTAGTTTAGTTTTAGCAGTTAGAAACTGCTGGGAACAGGGAAGCAGCTACAGTGAAAAGAGGTCCCATGCTTCAAAAATGATTCCTGGAAAATCATCTGTCTCTGTCTCTCTCTCTCTCTCTGACATTCTCTTGTAAGAACTTGGGTTTGAATTCACCTTTTTTCCAAGGGGTTGTGTTTATGGGGATGTTGCAGGAAATTGGAGTGGCATCATTAAGTTGCGAGTGAGTCAGTTAGGTTTTCAAATGACTGTTTTCTAAATTCTGTTTGTTAGATTAGATTAGACTCCCTATAGTGTGGAAACAGGCCCTTCAGCCCAACACGTCCACACAGTGGTGGGGGCTGGTACAATTGCAACACTTAAGAGGCATTTGGATGGGTATATGAATAGGAAGGGTTTGGAGGGATATGGGCCGGGTGCTGGCAGGTGGGACTTGATTGGGTTGGGATATCTGGTCAGCATGGACGGGTTGGACCGAAGGGCCTGTTTCTGTGCTGTACATCTCTATGACTATGACCCTCCGAAGAGCAACCCACCCAGACCCATCTCCCTCTGATTAATGCACCTAACACTATGGCCAATTCACCCGACCTACGCATCTTTGGACTGTGGGAGGAAACCGGAGCACCCAGAGGAAACCCACGCAGACACGGGGAGAATGTGCAAACACCACACAGACAGTCACCCCAGGCTGGAATTGAACCCGGGTCTCTGGCGCGGTGAGGCAGTAGTGCTAACCCACTGTGCCATCCCAAAACAAAACAATCTTTTGTTTGAGTTCCATTCGCTGGTGTGTAAATACACTCTGTTTTACTGGAAGCCATGTGGTTTGACCAGCTGCATCATTCCTGGGATATTCACCTTACATCTGCCAGAACAGCTAAGGCAACACAGTGACTCAGTGGTTAACCCTACTGCCTCACAGCACCAGGGACCTGGGTTCGATTCCAGCCTCGGGGCAACTGTCTGTGTGGAGTTTGCACATTCCCCCTGTGTCTGTGTGGGTTTCCTCTGGATGCTCTGGTTTCGTCCCACAATCCAAAGATGTGCAGGTTAGGGTGGATTGGCCATGCTAAGTTGTCCCAAAGTGTCCAGGGATGTGCAGGTTAGGGCGGATTGGCCATGCTAAGTTGTCCCATAGTGCCCAGGGATGTGTAGGTTAGGGTGGATTGGCCATGCTAATTTGTCCCATAGTGCCCAGGGATGTGTAGGTTAGGGTGAATTGGCCGTGCTAAATTGTCCCATAGCCATCGGGGATATGTTGTCTAGGTCCAGTAGTCAGGGGTAAATGTAGGGGAATGCGTCTGGGTTACTCTTTGGAGGGTCTTCGTAGACCTGTTGGGCCAAAGGGTCTGTTTCCACACTGTAGGGAATATAATTTTAAGAAACTATGAAAATTTGGGTCTGGGCTATCTTCTTAATGTTTTGAGGGGGTCAGGTCCCTAACAAGACTGACCAGATAATTGCAAGCCAGTCAGTCTAACTTCCATCCAAAGCAAAATAGTGCGGATGCTGGATATAAAAACAGACAGTGCAGGAGAATCTCAGTAGATTTGGTAGCATCTGTGGTGAGAGTGATTGAGCTCATGTTTTGAATCCAATATGACTTTTCTGCCGGAACTGCTCCCTCGTTGCTCCAAATAGGAATCAACTGTACATACAGACACTTTCCTCCCCACAATCAACCATTGTGGGTAAACACCCCTGCAACACATCGAACTTGAAGGCAAAGACACTGTCATTGCCCTTTCTCTGTCACTTATCGAGATTTCTATTCAATCTTGTCACCTTTGGAGCAGGTGGGACTTGAACCTGGAGCCTTTGGACTCAGACATAGTGATATTACCAGTGTGCCACAAGGACCCACACAGCAACTGTCTGTCCAGCCCATAGTGAAGGCTGATATTTTTCTTGATTCACACTTTTAATGAATAGGAAAATGAGAGATACGGGCCAAACACACAGATGAATGGGACGTGTTCACTTTAGGATACCTAGTTGGCATGGATAACTTGGACCATCGAGTCCATTTTCACACTGTGTGACTCCAATCCTCCATCAGTTTCAAGTCGGTCTTGAATCCAGGCCTTCTGGTTCAGAGGTAGGGCCACTGCCATTGTGTCACAAAAACCATGATTACTGATATACTGATTCCACCCTTTCCTATCAGCAGCACCCCACCCTCTCCAGCTTTGTTCTCTCGTTTGTCCTTCCTAGATGCTGAATATCCTTTCATATTCAGTTCCTAACATTCATCATGTTACAGCACTGTGCTTGTCCTGACAATTATTTCATCTTTTTGCTTCCTGTCGCATCTTCCATTCTCATATCTTATTGCGAGAGAATGATTTTAACTTGGCCGTTCTGACACAATTCTGCAAATTGGCCCCGGTTGAGTCCAGGATTTATTTCTGCTGCTTTCCACTTTGATTTGCATCTTTGCCATAACCAGCTTTGCTTTTGTATTCTGTCCGATTTTCCTTTCAGATTCCCCGCTCCCTGACAATCTCCAGGTCGAGTGAGCAGTACTCAATGCAATGCGTGTTAGTTCATGATTTGAAAAATGTTTATCAAGTAAAATAATTAACTGAATAATTACTGCAAAACTAGGGCTCACAGTTTAAGGAGAAAGTGAGGGCTGCAGATGCTGGAGATCAGAGCTGAAAATGTGTTGCTGGAAAAGCGCAGCAGGTCAGGCAGCATCCAAGGAGCAGGAGAATCGACGTATCGGGCATAAGCCCTTCTTCAGGAATGAGGAAAGGGCTACCTCTCCCTACCTTTTATCTTAGCCTGCTGGACACACTTTCCTCATTCCTGAAGAAGGGCTTATGCCCGAAACGTCGATTCTCCTGTTCCTTGGATGCTGCCTGACCTGCTGCGCTTTTCCAGCAACACATTTTCAGCTCACAGTTTAAGGATCTGGGGTAGACCGTATTGGACTGAGATAAGGAGAAGTTGCTTCACCCATCGTGTGGGTGAGCCTGTGGAATTCTCTGCCACAGATAGTGCTTGAGGCCAAGACAGTGAATGTTTTCAAGATGAATTTCGGTATAGCTATGGAGTCTAGAGTCGTACAGTACGGAAACAGGTCCTTCGGTCCAACCTGTCCATGCCAACCACAGTCCCAAGCTGAACTAGTCCCACCTGCCAGCACTTGATCGATATCCCTCCAAACATTTCTTATTCATTAATTCATCCAAATGTCTCTCAAATGTATAACTGTATCTGCATCCACTACTGTGTGTAAACAAAATTACCCATCGTGTCTTTTTAAAATCTTTTTTCTTTCATTTTAAAAATATGCTGCTCATCTTGAAAGCCCTCACCCCAGGGAAACAACTCCTCCCATTCACCTTATCTATATCCCTCATTATACAGTCCCTACAGTTTGGAAACAGGCTATTCGGGCCTCAACACGTTCACACTGACCTTATGAAGAAAATCCCAGCCAGACCCAGTCCCCTACCCTATGACTCCAAATTAACCCCTGACCAATGCACTTAACCTACACATCCCTGAACACTATGGGTAATTTAGCATGGCCAATTCACCTAACCTGCACACGTTTAGATTGTGGGCGGAAACTCAGGTAGACATGGGGCAAATGTGTAAGCGCCACACAGACAGCTGCCCGAGTTAGGAATTGAACCAGGTCTCTGGTGCTGTGAGGTAGCAGTGCTAACCACTGAGCCACCGTGCCACCTTATAAAGGTCACTTTTATAAACCTTTACAAGGTCATCTCTCAGCCTCTTATGCTCCAGCGAAAAAATCCTTCAGATTAAGAGGCTCAAGTGGAGAAAGCGGAATTAGGGGATTGAGTTGGATGATCAGTCATGATCATATTGAATTGCAGAGCATGTTTGAAGGATCTAATATGGGCAGCATAGTGGCTCATTGGTTAGCACTGCTGCCTTGCAGTACCAGGGACCTGAGTTCAATTCCAGCCTTGGGCAACTGCATGGAGTTTGCATATTCGCCCCGTGTCTGTGTGGGTTTCCTCCCACAGTCCAAAGATGTGCAGGTTAGGTGAATTAGCCATGCTAAATTCCCCATAGTGTTCAGGGCTGTGTAGATTAGGTGCATTAGTCATAGAGTCATAGAGATGTACAGCATGGAAACAGACCCTTCGGTCCAACCCGTCCATGTCGACCTGATATCCCAACCCCATCTAATTCCACCTGCCAGCACCCGGCCCGTATCCCTCCAAACCCTTCCTATTCATATACCCTTCCAAATGCCTCTTAAATGTTGCAATTGTATCAGCCTCCACCATTTCCTCTAGCAGCTCATTCCATACACGTACCACCCTCTGCATGAAAAAGTTGCCCCTTAGGTCTCTTTTATATCTTTCCCCTCTCACCCTAAACCTGTGCCCTCGAGTTCTGGACTCCCCGACCCCAGGGAAAAGACTTTGTCTATTTACCCTATCCATACCCCTCATAATTTTGTAAGCCTCTATAAGGTCATCCTTCAGCCTCCGACGCTCCAGGGAAAACAGCCCCAACCTGTTCAGCCTCTCCCTATAGCTCAAATCCTTCAACCCTGGCAACATCCTTGTAAATCTGGAGTAGGAGGAGTGGGTTACTCTTCTGAGGCTGGGTATGGACTTGTTGGGCCAAATGACCTGTTTCCACACTGTAGGGATGCTATGAATAGCCTACTCAAGCTCCAATTCTCGCCTCCTTCTCCTATTTTCTATGTTGAGCTGCTCTGTGTCCCCCGATACCAATTGCTACCATCTACCAGTTGGTGGTCATGTGGTGTCAACATTCCCTTTGCTTGATGGGGTCTAAAGGTCGAATTCATTTCTGGTACTAAAAGAGAAGACAATGTATTTATTGTATGAGAATGATTCAAATCCAAGTTACAGCCTGAAGTATGGTTAAGTCTGTATGGACCCGCTTATCGGTTTTCAACCCACCAGTTGCTCTCTCTTTTCTCTATACCCAAGTCCTTACCTCCAGCATCAGATACAGCAGAGATCAATGCAGCCTTCAGCATTAACCCATTCCCTTCCACAGCACTCTGGGCAACAGAAAGGACTGTCAGTGACTGAAGGACTGGCAAGGCACTGTCCTGGGAGTGAGAAAGCTATATACCTGTGGTAGCTGTTCACTTATTAATATCAGCAAGTGAGGAAACGCTATTGCGTTTCGATGTCTGAAGGGACAGGATACCAAGTGACAATGAACGAACATCATTATTTCTGATTATCTTTATTCATGGGATGTGGATGCTTTGGAGAGGGTACCAAAAAAGGTCAGGGTACTTCTTACCAAAAGGATGTGGACGCTTTGGAGAGGGTGCAGAGAAGGTTAACAGGGATGTTGCCCGGTATGGAAGGTGCTAGCTATGAAGAGAGGTTGAATAGGTTGGGTTTGTTTTCATTAGACAAAAAGAGATTGAGAGGGGACCTGATTGGGGTTTACAATATCATGAAGGGTATAGACAGGGTGGATAGAGATAAGCTTTTTCCCCAGGGTAAGGGATTCAATAACGAGAGGTCACGCATCCAAGGTGAGAGGTGAAAAGTTTAAGGGGGATACACGCGGTAAGTACTTTACACACAGAGGGTGGTAGGTGTCTGGAACGTGTTGCCAGCAGAGCTGGTAGAGGCAGGTACGGTAGATTCATTTAAGATGCATCTGGACAGATACATGAGTAAGTGGGGAGCAGAGGGATACAGATGCTAAGGAATTGGGCGACAGGTTTAGACAGTGGATTTGGATCGGCTCAGGCTTGGAGGGCCGAAGGGCCTGTTTCTGGGCTGTAAATTTTCTTTGTTCTTTGTGCTTTGGGTGTTGCTGGCTAGGCCAACTTTTATAGCCCATTCCTAACTGACCAGAAAGATAACCTGCATTGTCATTGGTCTGGAGTCATGTGCAGGCCAGACCAGGTGAGGACAGCAATTTTCTTCCCCAAAGGCTGTTCATTAACCAGATGGGGATTTCCCCCAACAACTTACAACTTTTGACAACTGACAATTACAATCCTAACTCCAGATCTTTAAAAAAAAATTCCTAGGTGAGATTCAAACTTGAGCTCCCAGAACATTACTCAGATCTGTCGATTACGAGGTTTAGTGGTCATTGCCTTCCCAATGAAATGATGGCAGTATCATAATGTTACAAACATATACGTTGTGTAACGTTGCTCTGTTTCTCTTGACTTCCTCTAATAAGCTTCTTTTCCCTCAGCTTTCTCATACTGGCACAACATAAAACAAGCAGATTGATGTGTTGGCCAGAGGTAATGCATTTTTCCCAATGGTGCTCTCATCCACAGTGATCAGTGGGAACTGGAACTTTGTGGGGAAAAGTACCCTGGCATTGCTGTGGCAAGTAATGATTACGCTGAACGCACTGAGTTATTCCTCCCGAATTGATCCCTCCTGCTAAAGTCGGTGACACTTTGGGTTCGTGGGAAATACACAATTTGCAGGTTTGAGTGCTCCAAGAACAGCCACCATCACTTTGCAAGTCTTTGGTAAGCAGTGTCCCTTTCCGTTTTAATCTTGCGCTTTGTGGCTTACCCAATGCTTGCCACCATGCCTTAATCAGCCCCGAGAAGGAGGTGGTAAACTCTGATGCCATCCACGTGGTGCCAATCCACCCACAGAGCTGTGAGGAAAGGGGGTATGAGGGTTTTGTCCAAAAGGGGATGGTCACTGTAGCTCCAGGTCAGGGTGGCACTCATAGGGCAATATGGTACTAATGGAGATGCCATGTGCTGCTGTGCCCAGATAGTCAGTTGGGTCATAAAGTCATAGAGTCATACAGTGTGGAAATAGACTCTTTCGTTTGCTCCAACCCATCCATGCTGACCATGTTTCCCAGACTAAACAAATGCCATTCACTTGCATTTGGCCCATATCTCTCTCAACCTTTCCTATTCATGTTCTTATCCAAATGTCTTTTTACGTGTTGCAACTGTACCTGCATCTACCAATTCCTTTGACGGTTCATTCTACACTTGCCACACTGTGTGAAAAAGTCGTCCCTCAGGTCCCTCTCAGCTTTAAATCATGCCCACTGGTTTTGAACTCCCCCAGCCTAGGGGAAAGACTTTGGCTATTCACCTGACCTGTGCCCCTCATGACTTTATAAGCCTCTACAAGGGCACCCCTCAACTGTGGGCGGCACGGTGGCACAGTGGTTAGCACTGCTGCCTCGCAGCGCCAGAGACCCGGGTTCAATTCCCGACTCAGGCGACTGACTGTGTGGAGTTTGCACATTCTCCCCCGTGTCTGTGTGGGTTTCCTCCGGGTGCTCCGGTTTCCTCCCACACTCCAAAGATGTGCAGGTCAGGTGAATTGGCCACGCTGAATTGCCCGTAGTGTTAGGTTAAAAGGGGTAAATGTAGGGGTATGGGTGGGTTGCGCTTCGGCGGGTCAGTGTGGACTTGTTGGGCCGAAGGGCCTGTTTCCACACTGTAAGTAATCTAATCTAATCAACCTCTTACACTCCAGTGAAAAAGGTCCCAGCTAATCCGGCCTCTCCTGATAACTCAAACCATCCGATCCTGGTGACATCCTTGTGAAACGTTTTTAGTGTTGCAAATGCCTCCATAGGTCAAAGGCTGGAGAATGAGATGAGTGCAATTGGATTGTTTTTTGACTGGTGCACTCGTGATGGCCTGAATGGCCTCCTTCTCTACTGCAAATACTCGGGAGGCAAATGAGGGTTATTTCCGTGACTTGAGCCAGATGAGAGCTTTGGGGAGGCAAGAAACGCTATAGGATTCCCAGCCTGTGATCGACACCTCTTATTGCCAGAGGAAGGATATGATTGGGCCAGTTATATTATCATTGAATTGTAGAATTGTACAGTACAGTCGGTTCTGCTATAATGCGGCATGTCCATTCTCGTGTTATATGGAAATCGCAACACCAGTTAAACTAATAGAGCCAGGATCTCATTCTAAACAATGCAGGCTTTAAAACTTCCCTCTATAGAAACAGTGTCCCAATTTGTCAATCTTGTTATAGTGAATTCGTATTAATGAAACATGCTTTACAGCAGAACGACCTGTACAGATGAGGTCCTTCAGCCCATCGAATATACTACTACCTACATTCGGCCCACTTTCCATCACTTGGTCCATAACCTTGAATATTCTGACACTGTCTTGCTCAACCAAGTCCTTTTTAATGGTTGTGAGGGTTCCTTCCTCAACTACCCTCCCAAGCAGTGCTTTCCAGATCCCCCAATCACCTTCTGGGTAAAAAAGGTTTCCCTCAAATACCTTCTATACCTCCTGCCTTTCACTTTACAATGATCAGACTTTTTGCACAGACCTCATTAATGTTAATATTGATCTCCCTCTGCTCCTTCTCAGCAGCTCTAAGGCTGTCTCCTGCACTTTGTTCTCTTACCCTGATGCACTTGTACAGTATGATCTGTCTGTAAAGCAAATTGGACACCATTTCTCGCTGTACCTTGGTACGTGCGACAATAATAAATCAAATCAAATCAAATTATGCCCCCTTTGACGAAGAGGGACAGCTGCCTTCTATCCACCCTGCCCATCCCCCTTGTAATCTTCTATCCAGACCAGTCTCAGACTTCTCAGCTCCAAGGAAAACAACCCAATCTTATCCAGCCTCTCTTCCTTGGTGAAATAGTCCACCCCAGGCAACACCCTGGAGCACCTCCCCTGCACCCCCCTCCACTGCAATCATATCCTTCCAATGATGTGGGGACCACAACTGCACACAGCTGTAACCTAACCAAAGGGCTGTGTTGCTCCAACATGACCTCCCTGTGCAAATAATCTGTGCCATGACTGACAAAAGCAACCCTTCCTAAACACCTTCTTAAGTTGTGCTGCCACCTACTGGGATCTGTGGACAAGGGCCCCCAAGATTCCTGTGTTCCTTTGAGTTTCTCAATGTCCTGCCATTCATTGAGCACTCCCTTGTCTTAATCATGGAGCCATAGAGATGTAAACAGACCCTTCGGCCCAAATCACCCATGCTGATCAGATATCCTAAATTAATCTAGTCCCATTTGTCAGCATTTGGTGGATATCCCTCGAAGGAAAAGGTGAGGACTGCAGATACTGGAGGTCAGAGTCGAGATTAGAGCTGGAAAAAGCACGGCAGGTCAGGCAGAATCTGAGGAGCAGGAAAATCAATGTTACAGGCAAAAGCCCTTCATCACGAATGAACAGGATATCCCTCTAAACCATTCCTATTCATATTCCCAACCCGGTGCCTTTTAAATGCTGTAATTGTACCAGCTTCCACCACTTCCTCTGGTAGCTCATTCCATACACACACCACCCTCTGTGTGAAAAAAAGTTGCCCCTTAGGTCTCTTTTAAGTCTTTCTTGCTCCTTCTTTCCAAGTGGATCACCTCAGAATGATTTGCATTGTCTTAAATCCGTTCTGAAAATGATGTCAAAAGCCCAACTGCTCATATTCAAAGCTTCCAAAGGTTACAAAGGTTACAAAGGTTAAAGGTTACAGTCCTGAGCAGTTCCATGATTTCTACCACACTAAACTATGTAAGACATTAATCCATGTGGCCTAAAGAGCCTGGCCTTCTGTGCTTTTTCCAGCGCCACACTTTTCAATGTCCTTCTACTACAGTTACATCAGTACCATCTCCCACCTTTTCCTCTGTTACACCAATGACTGCCTTGGCACCACCTCGTGCTCTCATGAGGAGGTTGAACAGCTCATCAACTTTGCCAACACCTTCCAGCCTGACCTCAAGTTCACATGGGTCATCTCGGGCACTTCCCTCCCCTTCCCGGACCTCTCCATCTCCATCTCTGGTAACCGGTCATCAACACAGTCGTCTATTTCAAACCCACCGACTCCCACAGCGACCTTCTCTGCACTTCCTCCCGCACTCCTGCTCCTCTAAAAATGCGATCCGTTATTCCCAATTCCTCCGCCTCCGCCGCACCGGCTCCCAGGAAGAACAATTCCACTCCAGGACATCCCAGATGGCCTGCTATTTCAAGAACATTAATTTCCCCTTCCATGTAGTCAACAATGCCCTCCATCGCATCGCCTCCAACTTCCCGCGCCTCTGCCCTTGAACCCCACCCCTCCAACTGCAACAAGGATAGAATCCCCTGGTCCTCCCCTTCCACCAATCTCTGGATTTAACGCATTATTCTCTGCCATTTCCACAACCTACAGTCAAACCCTACCAACAAAAATACATTTCCCTCCCCACCCCTATCAGCATTCCGCAGAGACTATTCCCTCTGTGACTCCCTTGTCTACGCCCTCCTACCAACCCACCTTCCACACCGGCAACTTCCCTTGCCACTTCACGAGGTACAAAACCTGCGCCCACACCTCCCTCGTCACCTCCATCCAGGGCCCTAAGGGATCCTTCCACCCCCGGCAGAGATTTTCCTGCACATCCATCCACCTCATCCATTGTGTCTGTTGCTCTTGATGGGGAGACAGGACGCCAACATGTGGAATTTTTCAGGGACCATCTCTGTGACACATGCACCCAGCAATCCCACTGCCCTGTGGCTGGCCACTTCAACTCCCCCTTCCCACTCTGCCAAGTCCTGGGCCTCCTCCATTGCTAAATCCTAGCCGCCTGATGTCTGGAGGAAGAACGCCTCATCTTCCGCCTCAGGACTCTCCCATCCCTGGGCGTCAGCATCAACTTCACCAGTTTCAAAATCGGACCTCCCTCCACCTCATCCCGGATCCAAGCCCCCAAATTGGCACTGCTGTCTTGACCTGTCCATCTTCCTTCCCAACTATCTGCTCCATCCTCCCCACCGATCTATCACAATCACCTCCCACCTACATCCACCTATCACCATCCCACCCACCTCCCCCCTTTCACCCTCCTATTTATCTCTCAGCCCCCTTACCCCTCCACATTCCGATGAAGGACTTCTGCCCGAAACGTCAAATCTCCTGCTCCTCTGATGTTGCCTGACCTGCTGTGCTTTTTCCAGCACCACACATTTCGACTAAGGAAGAACATATAACTGCAAATAAGAATCTCTTGATCTGCATTTTTAACTGTACAGGCATGGGATTCAGAAATGACATCAATTTCAAGGGAATGATGTACATCAGATTTTCACTTCATGCAACAATTGGTCAGTGGCCTGGCAGGTTCTGACACAAGAGATGAGCATCCAGGCAGTTTGGGTGCAAACGTGAACAGTAATTTGTCCAAATAGCATTGCAACTGTGGGAACCAGCTATGAAAGTGGTTGCAACGAATCCTGAAGCTTTCTCAGTATTAGAATGGATGAACTGTCACATGGTTTGGCTTGGGTTCTAATAATTGTCTACTTATTAATGACCGTTAGTAAGTTTCACTTTCTCAAATTGTTTGTTGTTGCAGCTGGCGAAAGAAGGTACCATGGGATTCTGAAGGACAACGAAAGGACTGTCACTTTATATTGTCTCATATTTCACTGTCTTCTTTAATGATATCTTGTTTCCTTGGCAGAGCTGTATGTCTCTTCACTTGAGCTACGAGACAGTCTGATACCTGTGACTGTCAGGGTCAACACTTCTCTTTCAGCGGAGCTGATGCCTATGGTAGGCAGCGGAGATGGGGATTTGGGTAAGTACAATACCCTTGTGTGGGCTGATTCGACTGCAGCTCTCCAAGGTCTGATTATGGAGACCGAGCTAAGTTGCCCTGTGACGTCTTCCTTATGGGCGGCACGGTGGCACAGTGGTTAGCACTGCTGCCTCACAGCGCCAGAAACCCGGGTTCATCCAGCCTCTGGCGACTGTCTGTGTGGAGTTTGCACGTTCTCCCCGTGTCTGTGTGGGTTTGCTCCGGTTTCCTCCCACATCACAAAGATGTGCAGGTTAGGGTGAATGGGCCAGGCTAAATTGCCTGTAGTGTTAGGTGAAGGGGTAAATGTAGGGGAATGAGTCTGGGTGGGTTGCTCTTCGGTGTGGATATGTTGGTCTGAAGGGCCGGTTTCCACACTGTAAGTAAGTAATCTAATCTAACAGATCCCTGTTGTGGAAGTCTCTGATATTTTGGGGTAACAGAGAACAAATTATTCATGAGGGTCCAAATACAGGTGCCAGGCCAGCAACAGTGACCATCAGGCTGTAGCTGTTGGATGACAGAGGCCTTGCTGAGTACACATGTGATGGTACTACAATACATGGTGAAGTCAGTCAGAAACAGTGTAGATGTGTGATTGTACCATGATGCATGGTGAAGTCAGTCAGAAACAGTGTACATGTGTGTGATGGGACAACAATGCATGGTGATGTCAGTCAGAAACAGTGTAGATGTGTGTGATTGTACCATGATGCATGGTGAAGTCAGTCAGAAACAGTGTAGATGTGTGATTGTACCATGATGCATGGTGAAGTCAGTCAGAAACAGTGTAGATGTGTGATTGTATCATGATGCATGGTGAAGTCAGTCAGAAACAGTGTACATGTGTGTGATGGTACTACAATGCATGGTGAAGTCAGTCAGAAACAGTGTGCATGTGTGTGATGGTACTACAATGCATGGTGAAGTCAGTCAGAAACAGTGTGCATGTGTGTGATGGTACTACAATGCACGGTGAAGTCAGTGAGAAACAGTGTAGATGAGTGATTGTACCATGATGCACAGTGCAGTCATCATAAACAGTGTGCATGTGTGTGATGACACTACAATACATGGTGACATCAGTCAGAAACAGTGTGCATGTGTGTGATGACACTACAATGCATGGTGACGTCAGTAGGAAACATTGTAGACATATGTGATATGGATGGAGCAAAAGGAATGAAGAGTACTGGGCTAATGGTAAGATTCCTGGTAGCGTAGATGAGCAGAGAGAGATATTGGCATCCACGTGTATGGATCCCTGAAAGTTGCCACCCAGGTTGATTGGGTTTGTTACGAATGGTGTGTGAGCTTTTATTGGTAGAGGGATTGAGTTGCGGAGCTATGAGGTCATACTGCAGCTGTACAAAGCTCTCGCGCGGCCACACTTGGGGTTTTACATATCGTTCTTGTCACCACATTCTAGAAAGGATGTGGAAGCTTCAGAAAAGGTTCAGAGGAGATATACTAGGATGTTGCCTGGTATGGAGGGAAGGTCTCATGAGGAAAGGCTGAGGGGCTTGAGGCTATTTTTGTTAGAGAGAAGAAGGTTGGGAGGTGTCTTAGTAGAGACATATAAGATCATCTGGGGATTAGATAGGGTAGACAGGGAGAGCCTTTTTCCTCGGATGGTGATGGCTAGCATAAGGGGACATGGCTTTAACTTGAGGGGTGATAGATATAGGACAGATGTCAGAGGTAGTTTCTTCACTCAGAGAGTAGTAGGGGCATGGAAGGCCCTGCCTGCAACAGGAGAAGACTCGCCAATGTTAAGAGCATTTAAATTGTTATTGAATAAACATATGGATGAAAATGGAACAGTGTAGGTTAGATGGGCTTCAGATGGGTTCAGACGGCTGGAGGACGAACGCCTCATCTTCCGCCTAGGAGCCCTCCAACCACAAGGGATGAACTCGGATTTCACCAGTTTCCTCATTTCCCCTCCCCCCATCTTGTCTCCGTCAAATCCATCGAATTCAGCACTGCCTTTCTAACCTGCAATCTTCTTGGAACAGTGTAGGTTAGATGGGCTTCAGATGGGTTCCATAGATCGGCGCAACATCGAGGGCCGAAGGGCCTGTACTGCGCTGGAATGTTCTATATTCTGTAATAGTACTACAATGGTGAAGTCAGTCAGAAACGTGTCACACATGTGCAATGTTACCTCAATGCATTGTCATATCAATCAGAAACATTGTATATATACACAGGCTGGTGCTGGCTGTGGGAATTTCTTTCCCACATATTCTGATCACATCGACGATCACTTGACACTCTGCAGATGATGCCCTCTCGCTTCATGAGTTGAGGGCTGTTTGCTGTGTTCAGAACTGCATTCAGCCACTACCTGTCACCTCCTGGCCCTCTATGGTTGCGATCAAGCCAGGAAATTGATGCTGGTTCAATGAAGATTATTACCTGGGTATTCCAGGAGCAACACCAGATGGAATTATAGAGTCGTACAGCACATTTGGCCTAACTCGTCCGGGCCAACCAGGTTTCCTAAACTGAACTCGTGTCACTTTTCTGCTCCTCTCCTAACCGTGTACCTGTCCAAATGTTGTTTAAATGTTGTAAGTGTACCCACCTCTACCACTTCCTCTGTCAGCTCGATGCATACTCCCACACCCTTTGTGTGAAAAGATTGCCCCTCAAGTCCCTTTTAAATCTTTCCCCTCTCACCTTAAACCAATGCCTCCTAGCTTTGGACTTTCCCACACTGGCGAAAGGATCTTGTCTATTCACCAAATCCATGCCCCTCATGATTTTATAAAGGTCACCCCTCAACCTCCGACGCTCCAGGGACAAAAGCCCCAGCCTATCCAGCCTCTCCTTATACTCGAACCCTTTAGTCTCGGTAACATCCTTGTAAATGGTTTGCACCCTTTCCAGCTTAATAACGCCTTTCCTGTAGCAGGGTGACCAGAACTCTATGCAGGACTCCAAATGTGGCCTTACCAAAGTCTTGTACAGCCGTAGCATGACGTCCCAACTCCTGTGTTCAATCTTCTCATGGAGAAATGCAAGCGTACCAAATGTCTTCTTCACCACTTTCAAGGAACAAGGTACTTGCCCCTCCCCAGGTCTCTGTTTGACAGCACTCCCCATTAACTGTGTAAGTCCTGCCCTGGCTTCTCTGACCAAAATGCAACACTTCACATTCATCTGAATTCAACTCCACCCTGCTATTCCTCATACCTATTAATCAAGATCTTGTTGTAATCTTAAATAATTTTCTTCACTGCTTAACAATCCACCAGTTTTAGTGTGAGGTACAAACTCATGAACCACGTCTCCAATATTCTCATCCAAATAGTTTCTTTAAATAATGAACAACAGTCGACCCAGTACCGATCCTCATGGCACATCATTGGTCACAGGCCTCTGGTCTGAATACTAAGACACTCTGTCTCCTACTGACAAGAAGATTTTGTAACCAATTGACTAGCTCTCCCTAAATCCCATGTTATCCAAACTTACTAAGCAGTCTTCCAAGTGGAACCTTGTCAAAGCCCTAGCTAAAGTCCGTGCATGTGTCTACCACTTGGCCAGTTCTTCAAAAACTTCAGTCAAATTTGTCAGACGTGTTGTGGACTAGGCCAGCCCATTTATTCCTGATGAAGGGCTTTTGCCCGAAATGTTGATTTCGAAGCTCCTTGGATGCTGCCTGAACTGCTGTGCTCTTCCAGCACCACTAATCCAGACCATTCAAAGCAATCTTAATGTTGCTATTTGTTTCAGAAATTGTACAGTGAAAATTACCCGGAGTAAGTTAGCCAGGTTGACTATCAGGTTTTAAAACAGACAAGTATTTATTCACAAAATTATGGAACGAAACACAAAGAACAGAACAGAGAATACCCACAGAACTTAGTCGATCCAAACTAGACTTAATTGTGCTGTTCTGAAAATATACAACAGTCCCAATAGACAAACCCCTTAGACACAGAGTAAAAATGAAACAGGGGTTTACAGGTTGAGATTGGAAGGGCAGAAGGAGAGAGAGAGAGAGAGAGCGAGTACTAGACTTCTCCCCTAGAGCCTCTGTTGCAACTGACTAAAAAGCAGAATTCAGCTTCCAGTACTGAATACTCCCCTTATGTAATACAGGTTACTTCTGAACCATAAAAGCTTTACCCTAAAGTCTCATCTGTTTACTATAGACAAAAGGCCTTACAACACCCTTTTCACCTCTGCCGCATTTCAGTCGATTCGGAGCCTGGGGCAGTTTTACAACCCCTCTGAAAAAAACCAAGGGCCTCGTATCCTTAAGAAAAGGAACAGCATTTTTTTTAAAAAAAGTTCCGGCTTTGTGACAGACACAATTTCCCACGCACAGAGCCATGCTGGCCATCCCTAATCAGTCCTTGCCTTTCCAAATCCTGTCCCGCAGAAAGCCCTCCAACAACTTACCCACCGCTGATGTTAGGCTCACCAGATTATAGCTCCCTGGCTTCACCATATTAAAAGTGAAATGTTGACCTGATTAAGCTGCAACAGGGCCAAACAGCAGAAAAGATCAACAGGGTCAACGATTTGGATAGAACATAGGACTTAGACTGTGACTGCCTGGTTCTGGTGTCCCTGCTCATTGGGAATTGGAAGCAGAAAATGCTGGAAATCACAGCGGGTCAGGCAGCATCTGTAGAGAGAGAGAGAGAGAGCAAGCTAATGTTTCGAGTCCAGGTCACTCTTCATCAGAACTCACTTGAAGTGTGTAGGGGGCAGCATTTGTGCAATGTTGGCAGGCTGCGGGAGAAAGAATTGTTGATAGTTCAGATTATGTTTTGTAAAATTTATCCATTTGTGGGACGTGGGCGTCCCTGGCTGGGCCCAACATTTATTACCCTGTCCCTAGTTGCTCCCTTGAGAAGGTGGGGCGGGGGGGGGGGGGTGAGCTGCCTTCCTGAACCGCTGCAGTCCATGTGCTGTAGGGTAGACCCACAATGGCCTGAGGGAGGGGATTCCAGGATTTTGACCCAGTGACAGTGAAGGAACGGCGACATATTTCCAAGTCAGGATGGTGAGTGGAGGGGAACTTGAAGGTGGTGGGGTTCCCATATATTTGCTGCTCTTGTCCTTCTTGATGGCTTTGGATGGTGCTGTCTGAGGATTTTTGGTGAATTGCTGCAGTGCTGTCGATTATCCGAATGCAGGATTTTGACCCAGTGACTGTGAAGGAACGGCGACATATTTCCAAGTCAGGATGGTGAGTGGAGGGGAACTTGAAGGTGGTGGGGTTCCCATATATTTGCTACTCTTGTCCTTCTTGATGGACGTACTCTGGCTTTAAATGGTGCTGTCTGAGGATTTTTGTTGAATTGCTGCAGTGCTGTCGATTATCCGAATGAGATGGGTGGGCACTATTTTTGTGCAGATAAACGATTATTCGGTTAATTGATTCAATGCCATTCTTCTGGGGCTCAGAGTTTTCTGTTAAGTCTGCTCCCCGTTCAGGAAACTAGGCAGCGTGGGTGGGCACTATTTTTGTGCAGATAAACGATTATTCGGTTAATTGATTCAATGCCATTCTTCTGGGGCTCAGAGTTTTCTGTTAAGTCTGCTCCCCGTTCAGGAAACTAGGCAGCGACGACATCTGCTCCCACCAACCCCATCCAACTAAACTCTC
>NC_057756.1:4889573-4926208 GCF_004010195.1 Chiloscyllium plagiosum | reverse complement strand
ACACACACACATACACACACAAACACATACACACACATACATACACACACATATCCACACATACTCTCTCACACAGATACAGACACACACAAACACAGAGACACAGACACCCCCACACACCCACAGACACACACACACACTTACTCTCTCACACAGACACACAGGCACACGCACACAAACGTTTTACTGCAACTTTTTGACAGGTTCCACGTTTGCCCTGTACAGGACAGTGTTGGAGAGATTATCTGGGGACGTGGGGTTTAGGGAACACCACTATGTAGAACTCCAGGGAAAGTCTGGGGGGATAGAGAGAGGGAGTGCGGTCAGTCATTTGGAGGCGGTGCCTGGGCTCCCATCAGTCCAGCACTGTTCTCGGTAGCATTTCAGTAAGCCACGTTCACCTTTAATCATTGTAAACAAAAGACGTTATCAGTGTTGGAAACACGTCTTTGATGTAATGTTTCTATCGGGACCTCGAGATCTCCTTCGGATAACCCGATATTCGGATAATTGATATTTGGATGATCAAAGTTCCTCTGTAGGTGGTACACACTGCCACTACTGAGCGTCGGTGTGGGAGGGAGTCAATGTGGGGCCAATCAAGTGGGGGTCCCTGGATGGTGTCGTGTTTCTTGAGTGTTATCGGGGCTGCCCCCATCCAGGCCGCACTTATTCCTGACTTGTGCCTTGTAGGTGGTGAACAGGGATCGGAATGTGAGTAATGCAGACCAATGGTGTGTCCAGCTGCCGAACTAGAAAGAACAGACAGTCCAAATGGGGGGGTGGTGGAGGGGAATGGAGAGAGGGCGACAGAGATTGGAACAAGTAAAACGAAAAAGAAGGGAAGAAATGGGAGTTGTAAAATGCCCAGTGTGAAGATGAGATGTTGTTCCTCCAGTTTGCACAGTGATTCACTGGAGTGTTGCAGCATTGCTGGGGACAGAGCAGTGGGCACGCAAGCAGGGGGGCTGTGTTAAAATGACCGACAATGAGAAGGCCGGGGTAATGCTTATGTACGGACAGGAGAATTGGATTGGAGAAACCAAACGCAGATTGGGTGACCGCTTTGCAGCACACCTCTTGTCCATGTGCAAACATGACCCTGACGTTCCTCTAGCTGGTCATTTTAACACAGCGCCCTGCTCGCGTGCCCACTGGTCTGTCCCCAGCAATGCTGCAATGGGGGAACAACATCTCATCTTCAGACTGGGCACTTTGTAACCTGCTGGACTGAAGAGTGTGAACCTACTCCCAATTCTTCCCTTTCTTTCAGATTTGCTTGTTCCATTGGTCAGCACATTGGCACAATTGTTAGCACTGCTGCCTCACAGCGCCAGAGACCCTGGTTCAATTCCTGCCTCAGGTGACTGTCTGTGTGGAGTTTACACATTCTCCTGTGTCTGCATGGATTTTCTCCCACAGTCCAAAAATGTGCAGGTTAGGTAAATTGGCTATGCTAAATTGCCTGTAGTGTTAGGTGAAAGGGACAATGTCAGCGGGTTGGTTAGTGTGGACGTTTTGTGGGTGGCACGGTGGCACAGTGGTTAGCACTGCTGCCTCACAGCGCCTGAGACCCGGGTTCAATTCCCGCCTCAGGCGACTGACTGTGTGGAGTTTGCACGTTCTCCCCGTGTCTGCGTGGGTTTCCTCCGGGTGCTCCGGTTTCCTCCCACAGTCCAAAGATGTGCAGGTCAGGTGAATTGGCCATGCTAAATTGCCCGTAGTGTTAGGTAAGGGGTAAGTGTAGGGGTATGGTGGGTTGCGCTTCGGCGGGCCGGTGTGGACTTGTTGGGCCGAAGGGCCTGTTTCCACACTGTAATGTAATGTAATCTAATCTAATCATTCTCTGTCTCCCTGTCCTCTCTCCCCTCTCCCAACCCCCTCCTCCCCCCACCTCAGTGGGACTGACTGCTCTTTCCAGTTTGGCAGTTAGATATAGCCATTGTTCTTCCATTTTTGCATTCTGATCAGTTAATCTGAATGGTCAATACTCTTTCTCCCCCATTACCCCACCATTGCATAAATTAGATTAGATTAGATTCCCTACAGTTTGGAAACAGGCCCTTCAGCCTAACAAGTCCATACCTGACCCTCCGAAGAGTAACCCACCCAGATCCATTGCCCATAATCACCCCTGGCCAATCCACCCTGACCTGCACATCTTTGGACTGTGGGAGGAAACCAGAGCACCACACAGACATGGGGAGAATGTGCAAACTCCACACAGACAGTTACCCAAGGCAGGAATGGAACCTGGGTGCACATCTTTGGACTGTGGGAGGAAACCAGAGCACCCAGAGGAAACCCACGCAGACACGGGGAGAATGTGCAAACACCACACAGACAGTTACCCAAGGCAGGAATGGAACCTGGGTCCCTGGCGTTGTGAGGCAGCAGTGCTAACCACTGAGCCACCGTGCTGCCCTGTACTGCCTCTTCCACTCTTCTCATCAGTTCTGATGAAGAGTCATCTAGACTCGAAACATTAGAGTGCTCTCTCTCCCCCCAGATGCTGCCTGACCCGCTGTGATTTCCAGCATTTCTTTTGCTTTCAGTAGTGATTCCAGCATCTGCAGTACGTTGCTCCTACCATCGGGAACATCATTCCTGCATTCATCTTGTCCAGTGTTGTTAGAATTTTATCGGTTTCTGTAAGACTACCCAACGCCCCCCTCTTCCTTCTGAATTCGAGCGAGCGTAATCTTAATCAATTCAACCTCTCCTTTGATTCCAGTCTTGTCATCCCAGGAATGCACTCAAAATCTCGACAAATGCAAGTTGAGATGCTGGGCAGGAGTGAACCACTTTGCTTAGGCCCAGAGGGCGCAGGTGAATAAAGCAGAATTTCAGCCACAGATTAGTTGAGGCAGAGTTGAAACGTAGACATTTCTCAATCTACCTGTTACAGGGATGTTGTAATTTGAGCCTAGGTATCTGTTTCAGTGGCAAGGACATTACCACTGTGTCACAAGATGGTTCAGGACTATTGACGTATACAGAGGAACCTCGACTATCCAAACCAGATGGGCAGGCACTATTTAATTCGGATAATTGATTATTCTGATAATTGATTTGATCTTAAACAAGGGAAGCTGTTCTGATCAAACTGCTCTACTGGAGAGTTTATTTAAATCTATAATTTTGATGAGTCTGCAATTTTTAGATTAGATTACCTACAGTATGGAAACAGGCCCTTCGGCCCAACAAGCCCAAACCGACTCTCCGAAGAGTAACCCACCCAGACCCATTCCCCGTATTTACCCCCGACTATGACCAATTCACCGAACCTGCACATCTTTGGATTGTGGGAGGAAATCGGAGCACACAGGGAAACCCACGCAGACACGGGGAGAATGTGCAAACTCCACACAGACAGTCGCCCGAGGTGGGAATCGAACCTCGGTCCCTGGAGCTGTGAGGCAACAGTGCTAACCACTGAGCCATCATGCCTAATTTAAACCAGCCAATCTTTGCATTCTGCCAATTGCAGGTTAAACTGAGAAGGACCAAACCCTTACCATCACATAAATATTGTATAACAAATCCAGCATTAAGCAAGGTCCCCAACAGCTTCTACAATCACAAGAGCATACATTAGTTTCCGTGATAGAAACACAGAAGTACATCTGCTCACTTTCTCTGATTTCCATGAACGGCCAGTAACATTGACAGGAATAAATCACTTACTTTTGCAAAGGACTCTAACTAACACTCGCGTAAAAAATATACAGTCGCTGATGCTTGAGATATTCCTGTTTCTTTGCTTTTGCCAGCATTTTCACATGTTCTCCGGTACAGGTTATCCAAATTCACTTACCTCTTTGCTGTAACGTTTTTAGCGGACCTTCTTGGGAAAATCCGAAGTTCGGATAATTGATGTTCGGATAATCGAGGTTCCTCTGGACACTGAATCTAACTGAAGTTGATTCCCATTAAAGAGGAAGTTGATGAACCTACAAAGGACCAGCAGATGATGCAGAGAAAAGAGCATAACCTTATGTCCCATTTCGTTCACAGACGCAGTTTACAATGTCTTTGTGTTGGTCAACAATTCAAAACCAGTTGAAAACACTGACACCGTTTTACTAACTTGCCATGCCTCAGGTTCTGTGCAGTCACGAAAATGGCTCAAAAATAGCCGAGATATCCAGTTTAATTCCAGAACGCTACTTTCTTCAGACAATGTCACCCTGACTATAGTCAATGTGAACAGAAATGATTCAGGAATATATCATTGCCAAGCCAGCAATAACTTTAGCAGTGATTCCGGGCATACCATCCTGCGGATTAATTGTAAGTACAAAGGGAGCTTAAAGCATCCTTCTACTTTCAATGTTAGCAATTGTTTTGGCTGAATAGAAATCATAGACTGTCTCGATTCCTTTATTTGATAGATGGACCAGAGAATGTCTCTATCACACCCTCAGGGCTAATTCAAGTCGAAGTGGGAAAAATGCTTACCTTACGTTGTTCTGCTGTGTCAATCCCACCTGCTCGATATCGATGGTACAATGGGAGTCGACTTTTAAACACGGGACAAGTTTCTAACATTGACTCGCTGAGCAGGAATAATAGTGGGAATTATACTTGTCAGGCTAAAAACATCATTAACAAGGAAAGCCGCAACGTTACTGTACAAGTGATTGTACAAGGTAAACAAAAGATTTACTGCAAACTTCAATACAACCTACAAAAACCTAACACCAGCTACCCTTTACATTTCGAACCGTTATCTAGATTATACTGCCCAAATTAACAACAAAAGAATCATCACTCAGGTTTTCCGAATGCAATATAATCTGAAGGCTGTTCGACTTTTGAGACTGAACAAGGTTTTACTATAGGGGAAAGGGAGATCAGTGTGGTTCTGGAAAAGTACAGCCGGTCAGGCAGCATCCCAGGAGCAGGAGAATCGATCTTTCAATTATCAGCCCTTAATCAGGAATGTGGCGGGATGGGAGGGGGGTTTGCTGAGAGATAAATGGGAGGGGGTGAGGCGGTGGGCAAGGTAGCTGGGAAGGCGATAGGTAGATAAAGGTGAGGGGGTGCCGATAGGTCGTAGCAGAGGGTGGAGCAGATAGGTGGGAAGGAAGGTGGAGACAGGTGGGACAGTTCAAGACGGCAGTGCCGAGTTGGAGGGTTGGAGATGGGATAAGGTGGGGGGGGGGGAGGGGAGATGAGGAAAGTGGTGAAGTTGACATTGATCACTTGTGGTTACATTGGAGAGACAGGATGCTAACTTGCGGAATGTTTCAGAGAACCCCTCTGGGACATACACACCAATCAACCCCATTGCCCTGTGACCGATCACTTCAACTCCTTGTCCTGCCCTGCCAAGGACATGCAAGAATTAAAATGAAAAATCTATCTATCTCCTCCTTAAATTTACTCAATGTCTCAGCATCCACTGCACTCTGTGGGATTGAATTCCACAGTTTCATGACCCTTTGAGAGTTACAATTTCTCCTCATCTCTGTCTTAATCTGCTATCTTTTATTCTAAAACTAGGACCTCTCATTCCAGGTTGCACCACATGAAGAAATATCGGCTCCACATCCACTTTGTCAACCTCCTTGAGTATCTTATATGCCTCAATTAGATCTCCTCTCTTCCTTCTAAATTCCAGAGAGTGTAGACCTCAACAGTTCAATATCCCTTGATAAGGCAAACACCCCATCTCTGGAATCAATCTCGTGAACTTCCTCTGAACTGCCTCCAATGGAACTGCATCCCTTCCCAAGTCAGGGAAGCAAAATCGTTTGCAATACTTGGGGTGCGGTCTCGCCAATGCCTTTTACAGTTGCAGCAATACATCCTTACTTTCATATTCCATTCCTTTAGAAATAAATGCCAAATTTCCATTTGCACTTGTGGGCAGGAGCTGTAGGAAGAAACAATAACCGCATCACAGGATGAAGAGAACAGAAACTCAGTTAGCTGGTCGCATGGGAATTCATTTTCAATTTCTTGACGCTGAGCTCTACAAGTTTCGATCATGATCACTTTTATTCCAAGGACGTTTGCAATTCGAAGCTGGTCAGATATTACAACATGAAGATATCTTAAACATCTCCACATTGCTCCTGGTATGCAGTCATCTCTGGCAAGCTCAGCATTGTGTTTTCTTGCATTTTCAGGCAAACTCACTGGCAGCACCGAACTAAGTGATGGAGTCATAGTAGCCATAGTAACTGCAGTTCTTCTCAGTCTCGGTTTGATCAGCGGGATCAGTGCGTGGATGATCAAAAGGAAGAAGGATGAGTAAATGCAGTGTTTAAAATTTCCTTGCGCACCTCATAGCATTGCCCAAGGCCAGCAAAGCACGCTTTTCTTAAAAAAAAATTATTCCATTATTTCTGCTTCAGTAATTAGAAGTAAATGCAGTGTTTAAAATTTCCTTGCGCACCTCATAGCATTGCCCAAGGCCAGCAAAGCACGCTTTTCTTAAAAAAAAAATTATTCCATTATTTCTGCTTCAGTAATTAGAAGAAGAAAAAAATTGCAGATGTCAGAATCCAAATTAGACGGGGCAGGAGGCTGGATGAACACAGAAAGCCAGACAGTACCAGGAGTCAATGTTGACCTCCTACATTACCACACCGCAAATTGGAGGAACGACACCTCATCTTTCCGCCTGGGCAGCCCACAGCCGCCCCCCCTCTCTCTACACCCACCCCCAGTCCTAAAGGAGGGTTACACCTGAAATGTTGACTTCTCCACCTCCTGATGCTGCCTGGCTTGCTGTGTTCTCCCAGCCTTTTGCCTGTCTACTTCAGTAATTATAGGCATATTTGTATTCGCTGCATATTTCAAATTGATTAAGGCCTTTCTAGATAGTATATCCTTACTCTGGGACTGTAAGAACATAAGAACAAGGGGCAGGGTGAGGCCATTTAGCCCCCTGCTCTGCCATTTAACGTAATAATGGCTGATCTCCCCTTGGCCTCAATTCCTCTTTCCGGCCCACTCTTCATCACCCTACAATCCACGACTAATTAAAAATCTGTTGATCTCCTCCTTAACTTTATTCACTGTCCCACCATCCACCGCACTCTGACCATCTGAGAGAAGCAATTTCTCCTCAACTCTGATTTAACTCTGCCACTTCTTGTTCCACGGCACTTCTTCTAACCTGCTCTAATGCTCCTGACGTGGTTTTCTCTACATCAGGAGAGACCAAGCTCCGACTCGGGGAGCATCTGTGCTCTCTACGCTCCGATCAACACCACTTCCTGGTTGCCAGCCATTTTCAACACCCCCTCCCTCTCCCTTGGCGACACGTCCATCCTAGGCCTCATCCACTGTCAAAATGAGGCCACAACGCACACTGGAGGGAAAAGGCGCCTCAGGAGATTAATGGCCTCACCATAGAGTTCACCAGCTTCAAATTCTCCCTACCCCCAAACCTCATCCAATGCCCATCCCTCCCTCTCCTCCCCACCTCCTTGACCCAACTTAACCTTTCCATCTTCCTTCTCACCTGTCTGCTCCACCTATCCCACTGACCACTCATGATCACCCACTACCTGCATCCACCTATCACCATCCCAACCATCCCCCAGTCCCAACCCCTTCTCTCTATTTATTTCTGAGCTTCCTTCCCCTCTCCCCCACCACCCCAAGTCTTGATGAAGGGTCCTGACCCAAAACGTCAACTTGTCTGCTCCTCTGTCTGACTTGCTGTGCCTTTCCAGCTCCACATTTTCTCGACTCTGGAGTAAAACTCAGGCCGCTTGTTTTGTGCCCTGGAGAGGGGGTTAATAGAAAATTGTATAAATTTTTCGAAGCATTATTACACAGCTCTGGAGTAGTTGGGGTTGGACCCAAAACATAGCTAAATCAGAACTAAGATCACTACCACTACATCACAGGAACTTGAACGTCTCTCTTCACATTTTGATACTGTGATTTGACTTTGCATCTCCTATCGATTCAAACTGTAAGAGAGAGAGAGAATCTAAACATTTGGCCAGAATCGTTCTCTTTTCCAGTAGCTTCAAGTTTCCTTATTTCGCTACTTGCAGAAACAACTAAATATATAACCTTTCATTTATGTTTCATATGCTCAAGAAGACGTGGAGCAGATATTCCCTGTTTTGGGGTATTCCACAATGAGAGGCTGTAGTTTTAAACTGCAAATGGACAGACTTAAGACAGCGATAAGGAGGGATTAGTTCTCTCAAAGGGCTATGAATCTATGGAATTTGCTACCCCCCGATTGTGGTGGGTGCTGAATTAATTTGAGGAGCAGGTGTCAGATTTTTAAACAGTTGAAAGGTTATAACGACAGGGCAGTAAAGTGGAGTTGAGTCCATGCTGCAATCTGCAATGATTGTATTAAACGTGTGCTCTCAGACCCAAGGGATGGAACGGCCAATTCCTTGTCCTGGTTCTTATGTTCTTACAGTATTTATGCATAACGTGGGTGTCAGCCAGTATTCAGTGAATTTGTTGCTTCCAATTCGCAAAATATGTTCCTTAATAAGAAATCATTAATGAACATAATTTTATGTTTTGATCTACTTCTTGACATGACACTCCCCCTCAGCAGTTGATATTTTGTTCTGTCACACCACAATTGTTTAGGAATGAAGCTCAAACACAGGGACAACACGAAAGGAACTTTAGTCAAACAGCAAATGGTAGGTGAAATGTTTCAGTATTTCCACACTGCTGTGGCAGTGCAGGCTTTAACTCTGCTTGTTGACTTCGAGTTAATTTAGTGCATCATTTTGCTTTTCATTTAATTTCTTTTGTTTGTAACTAAATGAGTTTAAAAATCACACGACAGGGGGTTGTAGCAGGACTCCAAAAGCTTGTGTTTTCAACTAAACAAATTTTTAAAAATTAGAACCCAGCGTCGTGTGATTTGTCCACCCCAGACCAACGTCATAACTAAATGAAGACAAGCGAATGCATCAATCCTCGTTCTATGCTTTAGATTAGATTACATTACATTACAGTGTGGAAACAGGCCCTTCGGCCCAACAAGTCCACACCGACCCGCCGAAGCGTAACCCACCCATGCCCCTACATTTACCCCTTACCTAACACTATGGGCAATTTAGCATGGCCAATTCACCTGACCTGCACATCTTTGGACTGTGGGAGGAAACCGGAGCACCCGGAGGAAACCCACGCAGACGCTGGGAGAACGTGCAAACTCCACACAGTCAGTCGCCTGAGGCGGGAATTGAACCCGGGTCTCTGGAGCTGTGAGGCAGCAGTGCTAACCACTGTGCCACTGTGCCGCCCAGTGATTGCATGGCTCGCTTGATGTTCATTTTGAGGACACTATTCTCAACACATGCATGACTGAAAATTCTACTTCATGCACATATTCAACATTGTACTATTTTGTGAATGGTGAACAGAGGTTATTCCTAATGCGAACTATCTGCTATTGCAAATCTCTTGACTTATACATCACGCATGCTCTGTTTCTTGTCGGTTTTGACTCCTTTGACCTTTTCTTCATGAAAGCTCAAGACTGTGCAGAGTACAGTCAAAGAGTCGTACAGCACAGAAAGGGATTCTTCCATCCAACCAGTCCATGCCAAACGTAATCCCAAACTAAACCAGTCCCATTTGCCTGCTCCTGGCCCATATCCCTCTAAACATTTCCCATTCATGGCCTTATCCAAATGGCTGTTAAATGTTGTAACTGTCCCCACATCCACCACTTCATCAGGAAGCTCATTCCACACACAAATCAGCCTCTGGGTAAAAGATTTGCCCCTCATGTCTTTTTAAAATCTCTCTCCTCACACTGTGTCCCTTAGTCATGAAATCCCCCATCCTTGGGTAAAAGGTACCTGCCCTTAAACCTATCCTCATGATTTTATAAACTTGTATTAGGTCACCTCTCAACCTCCTATACTCTAGTGAAAAATGTCCCAGCCTATCGAGCCTTTCTTTATAATTCAAACCTTTCGTACCTGACAACATAATAATATCTTCTGAACCCTCTCCAGCTTAACAATACCCTACCGATAACTGGTCAACCAGGATTGAACCCAGTACTCAGGAGTCAAAGCATCTGGGTTCTCAGTCCCAACTACTCCATGCACGCACGCTACTTAGGGGACTAACAAGGAGATGGATGTTTTGAATTCTTTGGTCCCCAGTTTTTGTGAAAGGGGTTGTTAGTTCAGTTGGCCGAATGGCAGGTTTGAAGAGTGGCACCAACAGCATGGGTTCAATTCCTACAACGGTTGTAATTCCTGTTCTCTTCTTGACAACCTCTCTCCTCAGCCGAGGCGTGGGCAGATCACCACCAGTTGTGTCTGCCTAATGACTGAACAGGACTTTGACAACTTAGTCAATGAGCTCCATTTGTCTTATCAGTCAGCTATCACGACAACCCAGATAATGACGCATTCAGGCTGTTTCATAGAACATAGAACAGCACAGCACAGGCCCTTTGGCCCCTGATGTTGTGCCAACCTTTTATCCTACTGTAAGATCAAACTAACCTACATACCCTTCATTTTACTATCATCCATGTGCCTATGCAAGAGTCACTTCTGTCTGGGGACAGATGAGAGCAAATCATTTTTTTTCCTTACCTGTTGTGTAAAATGATATGTGAAATGGGACTCTGACTCTGTTACTCATTTAACATGAACATGTAAAGTTTAAATCACTCTTATAATCTTAAAGCTTCCCATTCCGAAATTAAGATTGTTTCAAATGAATGCCTTTGATTGTAATTTTCTCACCCTAGTAGCCACGGGTGCAGTGGTTAGCACTGCTGCCTCAGAGTGCCAGAGACCTGGGTTCAATTACCACCTCAGGCGACTGACTGTGTGGAGTTTGCATATTCTCCCCGTGTCTGCGTGGGTTTCCTCCCACAGTCCAAAAATGTGCAGGTTAGGGTGAATTGGCCATGCTAAATTGTCCCGTAGTGTTAGGTGAAGGGGTAAATGTAGGGGAATGGGTCTGGGTGGGTTGCTCTTCGGAGGGTCGGTGTGGACTTGTTGGGCTGAATGGCCTGTTTCCACACTGTAAGTAATCTAATCTAATCATTTATTTAGGGAAACACAGAATCCGTTTAGAAACCAGCATATAGAGCAAAAAATAAAGCTATAATTCCTCCAAAGGAAATTAATTGTTTGAAGTCTTTTGGCACTGGGATGATTCATTGATTTGAGGCTAATGTTGGTGTCTTGAAGTGTGTGTGTGTGACCAGATTACTGACAGGAAACAAGGACTTTAGTTCAGTGGAGAGACTGGACATATCAGGGTGATTCCTCTTAAAGAATTGAGGTTAAACAGAAATTTGACAGAGGTGATAAAACAATTGTGACACAGAGGATATTAGGCCAGGCTGTTTTCAGACACAGAAAAGAGCAAATTAATTGCAGGATTAAAAATTTAAAAGTTAACAGCTGTGAGATGCAGAGTTTTTCCCAGCCAAAATATACAGTCCAAAATGCCACTTCAAGCAAATTGCAAAGGAATTTCCAATGAAAATTGAAGGGAACTTATTGACAAAGCCGTGGGGAAATGGGAGTAAAGCCTCCATAGTCTTACCAGGCCATGGGGCTGCCCTCTTACTAGAGATAGACAATTAGCAGTGGTTTAACCTGAGGGTCACCACACATCAGGCAAGGGGAAAAGATTGAGAAGGACAATTCTTCATGGTAACCCTGAACTCGGTAACACAAATCCTCAATCCAACCAAATGATCCCGGGATAGTATGTAGAGCTGATAATGAAGTGGCAGGTGAAAAGGTTTGTTTCTGATTTGCTTCATTCTCTGATTCAATATGGTAAGGGTGGCACTGTGGCTCAGTGGTTAGCACTGCTGCCTCACAGTGCCAGGGCCCCACGTTCAATTCCAGCCTTGGGTGACTGTCTGTGTGGAGGTTGCACATTCTCCCTGTGTCTGCGTGGGTTTCCTCCCACAATCCAAAGAGGTGCGGGCAAGGTGAATTGGCTGTGCTAAATTGCCCATGGTGTCGGTTATTAGTCAGGGGTAAATATAGGGTAGGGGAGTGAGTCTGGGTGAGCTACCCTTCAGAGGGCCGGTGCGGACTTGTTGGGCCAAAGATTCTGTTTCCACACTGTCAAGATTCTAATTAACAATTTGCATTCCCACAGAATACTGCACTGTATTGGATGAAAATTCAGCAGCGATATATGAAAATATTCCAAGAACAGAGAAGGTTGGTCCACTTATTTTAATGGATGCTTACACTGTTGAGAGTATTGAGTAAAAACTGTCTTGTGCAACCAACGCTGTCATTTCTGTAATTGAAATGAGCTGCATTAACAGATAGGCCATACTGGGGTGAGGTCTATAGGATTCAGTTTCCTTTCCCTTACTCAGGACCCAACTGGATCTAACGACAATCCATAAACGTTCCTCGTGGAAGATAGCATCTTGATGTGGCTTTCTAATGTCATCGCCAAAATGAGAATCTCATCAGATTGAAATTGGATGAGCGTTTGCTCCTTCATTGTTCAAAGTGGACTTTCACCACTGAAATTCATTTTGAGGATGGGAAGTTTGGATCAGATTGCAATTTGAGATGTATGAAACACCAGAGACAGATCTCCGCTAACTTTGTTTAGTGTTCTAATTGTCGACAACACAAATATTCCGACACGGAGACAGACAACCAAATCAAGTCAGCCTGCCTATCCCTGCGTTTCCAACACAGTAAAATTAAAATATCAAATAACCTGCAAAATTGACCCAGTGGTTCCTAATGAGGTTAATAGCCAGCACCAGACTTTGTGAACAATTGATATCAGATACCATAGCTTAAAGATTTGACAAGCTGTTAATAATACAGTCGGTTTAGCAGAACAATGCTATGTCACAAAATAATCGAATTAACATCTATGATTTAAACCCAATCTTTCTTTATTCTAGCCCCACTCTCATACAAAGACAGACAGGCAAACAGACACAGTTTGTGTCTCCAAAATGCAAAAATAAATAACATCGAACTGGCCACTATCTTAAGCTGTTTCCGTGATTCATAACATCAGAGGAACATGGGACGGTATCTTTCTCGGTTCCTGATGTACGTAGATAGCTTCCAATAGACTCCAAGGAATATTCGTTCATTTCCTACAGAGATTCTATTCTCCATATTTTCAATAAGTTGATGATCAGGGGTTAACCAGACAGCAATCAAACTTCCATCCTGCAGTTTTTGCAGGTACTTTACTTCTGACTCAAACATAAGTGAAAGGTCAAAGTTAAACCCTGGCTTCTCTTTGTTAGACTGGTTGCCTGCCCATTATGCCCCAGTTAACATTCAATGTTTGTTATGAGCATAACGCCTCTCCAGAACCATAACATTGACAGTGCATGTTTTAACATGCTGCTGCTCTCAATCCAAAGGTCATGGTCAGCTCTCAGGTCACAGTTCCCAACTCCAAGGTAAAGATGAAGAAAACAAAATGTAAAATTCAATAGCAAACTTGATTTTTGCTCTGACTGCTGTTTGGTATGCTTTCTTTTATTGGTCCGAGTATTGAGTACAGGAGTTGGGAGGTCATGTTGCACCTATACAGGGCGTTGGTTAGGCCACGTTTGGAATATTGCGTTCAATTCTGGTCTCCTTCCTATCAGAAGGATAATGTGAAACATGAAAGGGTTCAGAAAAGATTTACAATCCTCCAAGGGTTGGAGGGATTTGAGCTAAAGAGAGAGGTTGTGTAGGCTGGGGCTGTTTTCCCCTGGAGCGTCGGAGGCTGAGGGATGACCTTATAGAGGTTTATAAAATCATGAGGGGCATGGATAGGGTAAATAGACAAAGTCCTTTCCCTGGGGTGGGGGGGCGTTCAGAACTGGAGGGCATAGGTTTAGGGTGAGAGAGGAAAGATATGAAAGAGACCTCAGGAACAATGTTTTCACGCAGAGGGTGGTACGTGTATGGAATGAGCTCCCAGAGGAACTGGCGGAGGCTGGTACAATTACAGCAATTAAAAGGCATCTGGATGGGTATATGAATAGGAAGGGTTTAGAGGGATATGGGCCCAGTACTGGCAAATGGGACTAGATTGGGTTGGGATATCTGGTCGGCAGGGACGAGTTGGAGCAAAGGGTTTGTTTCTGTTCTGTACATCTGTACGACTCTATGAGGTAGACTTGGAACTGGTTTCCTCACCAGCCTTTATTTGGGGGGGGGAGGTGGTGGCGGGGGGTGGGGGGTAGTGGTAAACTGTGGTTAACAAAGACTGCCAAAGAAAACAGCTCGATATGAGTCATCAGTTGAGAATGAGCAAAGGACCTGCCTTTGAGCTGAACTCACTTGACTGAACATGGACATGTCTAATTTCTGAAGGTACTGTGTCATTTTTTTGCAGAACCTTATTACATAATCTTTTCTCTTTAATTTCATTTGTACAGGAGAGCGATACAAATCTACCTGATGGGAACGCATTCTACTTGGTCAGGACCTCATTTTGTATATTCATTTCAAAAATCCAGTTACAATGTATTCCCTATTTTACAAAGGATCTCTTTAAATCACTCGCTACTTTTGTTCATGAATAACAGCTATCCTTTTGGTTATAACAGGAATTGCAGCCATAAGATTTGACTGTGTACTGTGAACTGACAGGTAAGTTGACAGAAAAGTTTTTAAGTTACTGAAGAGCACAGTCTTGCAGTACAGTGGTAGTGACCCTACGTCAAAGCCAGAAGATCTAGTTTCAATTCCCACATGTGTTACAACATCCTGAGCAGGTTGGTCAAAAATACTTGCAGTAATAACAAGAATACGTCTAGTACAGTAATAACCTTTGAGGCTGGGAGCCAAGGTTTTAAGTCCCACCTCTTCCAGAGATGTGTCTGAACAGATTGATTAGAAATCAGAACACTAGGAAGCTCAGCAGGATATTGTCCATACATCCCTGAAGGCAAAGGGTAGGCTAATGGGGTAGTTAAGAAGACATATGGGGTGCTTGCCCTTATCATTCAAGATAGATTATAAGAGTGAGGAGGTTATGTTGGAGATGTACAGAACTTTGGTTCGGTCACAGCTGGGGTACTGTGTGCAGTTCTAGTCTCCACACCACAGCAAGGATGTGATGGTACTGGAGGGGATCCAAAGGCATTTTACCAGGAAGTTACCTGAAGTTGAGCATAAAGAGAGGCTGTGTAAGTTCATTTGGAACAAATTACTACAGATGCTGGAATCTGTACTGAAAGCAACAAATGCTGGAGATCACAGCGGGTCAGACAGCATCCATGGAGAGAGATCAAGCTAATTCTTTGAGTCCAGATGACTGTTTGTCAGATCTCTGATGAAGAGTCATCTAGACTCGAAGTGTTAGCTTGCTTTCTGTTCATGAATGTTGTCTGACCTGTCGTGATGTCCAGCATTTGTTGCTTACTTTATCAGATCAGGTTGTTATCTTTATAACAGACGAGGTTGAGGCAGACAAAATAGAGGTGTATGAGATTACGAGGGAGTAGTTATTTCCTAATTAACCAATTTGGAAATATTATTACAATTGCTGGAGCAGATAGGGCTTGAACCCTGTTCTCCTGACCAGAGGTAGTATCATTAACGCTGCACCAGAAGAGCTTGGGATTATAAGGGACGTGGGTCGGTGAATAGAAAGCAACACTTCCCCTTGATCTGTAACGATGGAATTTTGAGGTGAAATGAAGGAAATTTAGAGTTGATTTGAGGACTTCTTTCACTCAGAAGGTGGGGACCTGTGTCTGGAATGGGCTGCCTGGGTGAGTAGTTGAGACAGGTAACCTCACAATCTTTAGCAAGCACTTGGATGAGCACTTGAAATGTCATAGCATTAAAGGCTATGAGACTAGTGTTGGAAAGTGGGACTAGTGCAGATTCAATGTTGATTTAGCAGGACAGACTTGATGGGCCAAAGACGCTCACCTGTATTGTAATTGCTCTCTGTCCATACATAGAATTACAATACATGTATTATATAATTGTATGAAATGTTTGCAAGACCTCCATTATATTCAGATTATAAAGATAGAGAATGCACACATTTTTATTTATTCTCAGAACAGGGGTAAAACATATCAAGATGGTAAATATGCATCACCATTCAATGTTGAATATCTTGTGTAAGAGTGGAGACTTTAATCTTCACAGTGTGCATATTTCCTGGAAGGCTGTTACAAAACAATCAGGTTTTCTTGAGAACAAATGTGCTTTCAGAGCTATTTACAGTGCTTACTCACACATAACCGGATCTAGTGAACCCAATTTCAACATGTGCTGTTGTGAATTTTGAACTTGAAGTGAACAGTCATTCAGGTTCTCTGCACTGTAGAATAACGCATGCCATTTGAGTGCATTGTCAACGTGCTAAGTACTGATTAGTGTTTCAGTCAGGAGGAGGTGGAAACATCATGGCACTCTCACTAACCTAACTGTCCAGAGACTCCCTAATGGAATATGTTAAAGACTTGGTTTCAACTTGCATCATTGGCTGCTGGAGAGCATTTTATTCATTGTAAAATCTGGAGTTGTTTCAAAACCTATCTCCAACTCCTCCATTCACTTCCCCTTGCTCTGTCTCTCCCTGTCACCTAATCATTCCATCTGCCTCTCACCCCATCTATCTCTCTCTTCCTCTCATCCTATCTCACACTCCACCTCTCCCTGCTGTACCATCTCGCCTCTCTCTCTCATTCTCTCCATCTTCTTTGTGCACCGTCTCTCTCCCTCTCTTTCCCATATCGTTCTCTCCCCATCTCTTTCCTGGTAGCACTGTCTCTCACACCATTACCTTCTCTTGGGGCCCCAGTCACTCCCTCTCGATCCAATTCTCTCTCTCGCCCTGTCACATTTTTCTTTTTCTGCTACTTTTCCCTGTTGCTCATCTTTCCCTCCCTCCTTTCTCAACTTCACTGAAGCCTGTAGTGTGTGAGCTTCCCCATTCCACCCCCTCCAATCCCTCTTTAACACTTTTGGGCTATCTAACTGAATGCAAAGTTGTTGCTGATTATCACTGTGGCTGCAGACCCACAGCAACGTGGTTCACTTTTAATTGCCCACTGAAGCACTATAGAATGTCAAACTACTGATTATTGAAATTCCAAAGATAACCACACTGAGCACCTTAAACAAATTAAGTTCAGCTTTGATAGGCTTCACATGGAACCAGTGCTGCATTATTTACCTAAACTTCCAGATCTGGGAAGAGGGAAAAATTAATGTTTTGGCTTCCGTTCCAGATCAACTGCTTTCTAATAGTTCAGTAGTTTCAGGACTTGAGCCTATCTGATATTCCTTCTCTGCATACAAGTAAAATCATAGAATCCCTACAATATGAAAGCAAGCCATTTGACCCCATGAGTCCACACCAAACCTCTGAGAAGCATTTCCCCCAGGCACACCCGATCCCCATAATCCTGCACTTCCCATGGCTAATCTACCTAGCCTGAATATATCTCGACACAATGGTCAACTTAGCATGGCCAATCCACCTAACCTGCACATCTTTAGATTGTGGGAGGAAACCAGATGCATCCAGAGGAAGTGCACACAGACATGGGGAGAATGTGCAAACTCCATACAGACAGTCGCCTGAGTGTGGAACCAAGTCTGCGTCCCTGGTGGTGTGAGACAGCACTGCTAACCACTGAGCCATTATGTCACCCATGAACTAGTTAGTGTTCATTAAACCACATCTGAGAGGTTTGACCGGAGACCTCTTCCTTTGAGGCAGGGTCAATTATCTAGTAGTGTTATTTCTTGGCAATTACTGCAGAGAGACCTAGGGGTCTGGAGACCTGTGTTCAAATCTCACCATGGCAGATAATGGAATTGAATTGAATAAAAATATGGAATAAAGTGTCAAATGATGACCATCAAACCATTGCTGATTACCAGGGGGAATCCCATCTAGTTCACCATTGTCCTTTAGGGAAAGAAAGCTGCCATCCTTATGTGGCTTATGTGACTCCAGACCCACAGCAATGAGGTTGACTATAGTATTGGCAATAAATGTTGGCCTAGCCAGTGATGCTCATATCCTGTTTTCATTCACAGAAACTTTATGTAGGTCTGTCAAAACCACCTGGAATTCATTCTCTACTGGGAATATATTCTGTGTCATTGTGAAACAAATTAGAACACTGATTACTTCAGATTTCTAGCAGTCAAAGTATTTTATTTCCTGAGGGCATGTCACATCTTGTTTTCCCGAGTATTTGGCAGCTTTATGCATATCACATTCCCAACCACCGACTCTGTCCTTACAGGAACTTAGATAGCTGTTTCTCTAGAGTAATATATGTAGAACCAACACTGTGTGTAATTTTGCCTCCACAGGGAATAATACAATTGACGACTTCACAACATTGTTGGTTGTGACTCGATGCAACAAGAGACAAGATTCATTAATGTCCTACCACAATGCACTTCTCTCATCTTTGCTTTTAAAATTCTTTCAGAGGCAAATCTCCCACCCCATCCCTTAAGAGTCTCCATTATTATTGTCTCACAAATTTTATTGAGCAATTTCTGAGATTCATTATTTCAATCTACATCTCAACTTGCTTGCTGCCCTCTGATTTCAGTGTTCTTACAAGCTCAGTGTACCTCCACATCATGCAAACGGTCTTCCTGGTATCCACTGACATGTCCCAGTCTTGTCATTGAGCTTCTTGATGTTAATCTATTCCTATCTCTTCCTTTCTTGCCCCCCCCCCGCATAAACATGCTCATCATCACTATCTCTCATCTTGTCACCCTCTCTCTCCAACTCTTCCATTCACTTCCTCTTGCTCTGCCTCTCTCTATCACCCAATCATTCTGTCTCAGCCCCTCTCACTCAATCTCTCTGTCTCCCTCTCACTCCAAGTTTCTGTCTCCCACCCTGTCTCTTTTCTCTTCTTGTTCCATCTTATCCTGTTGACCATCTCTCCCTCTCAACCCATTCCTCCCTTCTTAACTTTACTGAAGCCTGCATCATCTGAGCTCTTGCCCATGCACCCCATCCTCTTTAACACCTCTCCTCTGTTGTTCAACTCAATGTAAAGCTGTTGCTGAATGTCACTCTTCCCTATGGTATTGCAATCAGATTATCTGCAGCAATTTGCTGTTTCTTATCCCACAACACTACATCTCTGGGAACTCAATATCTATTTCTTTTGACTTATCATCTTGCTGCCCCACAGTAACAGCACCCATTGGCAACTGTATAAGTTTGGCAAACCTACAGTATCTGCCACTTGAATATATACAGTGATTTCTTCATGGATATTGGGTCAAAACATATGTAAAGGGTGCGTTTTTTTATTGTACTTTGCTTGGGATTGCGGACTGAACTAGGAAAATGACTATTTTACAGCAAAGGACTGAGGAAGGAATTGCTGTACTTGTAAAAAGCAACTCATTGCAACTGGTGGTTTACATTGTTCAAACTGTGGGGGGAGCTGTTTGCAGATGGGCTGGCATCACAGGGCGTGTACAAAGTGATACTCGATCAGAATTGGGTTGTGAAGTTGTGATCAAATGTGGATGCCACAAGTCATAGTCCTGACAACAATCATCTGATTGGCTCCTAGCTAGCTGAACAGCTTGGGTGTGAACGATATTGGAGGAAGTTAATGGCAGACATGCACCACTGACTCTGCAACAAACTACCGAAAGCCTGAAGAAAACTAGTTTACTTTTGTCCACACATTATTATAAGGTGCCGTCTTTTATGAATAAGACAGAAATTTTATCATGTGTGAACCAGTCTCTCTCTACCTCCTGTGAAAATGTGAGAAAACCTGAAAGAAAATATCAGAAAAGTGATGCACTCAGGAAGCAAAAGGAACAATGGATTGAGTCCTGCAGACTAGTGCTTTTGAATTGTTTCCCCAGTATTGGTTTCCCCTCCACTCATAACACCAACGTTTTTTTGTCTGTAAATGTGTACGAAAAAGGGTACTTGAGAAGGGGCTTTGAATTTTAGCTTGTATAGTTTCTGTGAAGTTTTCATAATTATTTGCCTGTGGTTAGAATCTACATATTTGTAATAAATAGCAGTTCTTGCTAAAAACCCCAAAAGGTCCATGCTTTCTATTAACCGTTCTGACATGTAAACTGGGACTTTGGATAGGTTGATAAATATTTTTCCCCTTTGTGATGACAGTGGGAATAATAGGGTTTGATTTCCAGTGAGCTATTCAAATGAGGAGTGACGCATCCGAGTTTCCCCACTAAATCTCGGCTTCTGGTTTACTGGTGGAATGAAATTTCTACCACGCACCGTCATTTCCCAAAAATGTAATTTACCTACACTTCTGATTTTGTTACTCAGCTGCGGATGGAGCAATGGCGATGATTTTTCCCACAATCCTTCGCGGCCATGACAGGCCTCAATGACTGAAAGAGGCCATTCTGTAGGGAGAGAGAGCTTGCGACGCATGCGCATGCCCTACAATCCACACTTGTTACCTTCGCTTCACTTAAGATTCTGATGAAGAGACAAACTAGATGTGTTAGCTCCAGGGTTTCCTCTGTTCCACTCCTTCCCTTCCCCCAACGCAGCACAGAGACTTGAAATACCTGTACATGCATTAACAGGCAAACCTGCAGTTTTAAACCTGAGAAAAGTTAAAAATCACACAACCCCAGGAAATAGTCCAACAGGTTTATTCGGAAGTACCAATTAAGACCAACACCGGCACCTCCACATTAAATCTGAAAAAGTCAGACCACAAATTCATCACTCAAATATTGCAAAGGAATAAAACCAAGTGATGGAGATGCCCAGAGGGAATGAAATCGCAAACACATTCAGGTAAAGCTTCACATGATTCGACACAAGACACAACATTCCTTTGAATTAGCATGTGCGGCTGTTCTGGGTGGGGAGAGGCTGCTCATTCAGCTGATTCTGCAGCCATTGGAATTGGTGTGACTCCTGTCAGGGCAACACCGGGAGGACCAAGCTTGGAGACATCCTTAGACTGGGAGAGTGGGGGATATTGATCCATAAGAAACTCCCGTTCCTTCCAACCCCCCCACCCAATTCGACTGATATCATTGGCATCGGTGAGATGCTGTAGAGCACATCAGAATCTCAAACAATCTTCATCTGCCGAAACATGTAATAATCTGCCAGAAACTCTCAACCTCTCATTTTCAGTCATCTTCCCCTCTGACGGGTGTTTCTCTATACTTTGCTAACATCAGGTTACTAAGCAAATTGAAGAAGGATATATTAAACAATTGAAAGGGAGTCAATTATCTCCCTTACAGCATCCCTATTGGTTGGACAACTCCTCCACTCAGTTCGCTGCGTCAACACTGGCCTTGGAGGGCGGTGCAGACTTTCATCAGCACCCTGACAGCGCCACCACTGGGCTGGAGTACTTACTGGATGGCGTCTCATGTTCAGCTTCCCTGCAGTGCCACCACTGGTTGGAAGAACAACTGGAGGACTCAGTCATTCAACCTGATATCAGATATTTTCTAAGTTAAAAATCATACAATACCAGGTTATAGTCCAACAGGTTTATTTGGAAGTACTGGCTTTCGGACCGCTACTCCTTGCTCGGGTACCTGGAGAGCAGGATTATAAGATACAGAATTTAGAACAATAATTCACAATGTCATGCAACTGAAACGATATATTGAACAAACCGAGATTGCTGTTAAGTGTGACTTTGTCTACCTCAGTCCAACTCCGGCACCTCCACGTCATTTTGTTTTGTCAATTCTACAGCTCTGAAGCAGGTGGAGCTTCAGCCTAGGTCTCTTGGTTCAAGAGATCGAGATGCTATCATGCACACAAGAGTTCCATATGTCAGCAGTTTAATCCACATTTGACCCAAGGCTGTAATGAGTCACAAGCTGAGTGATGGTTGCCCAACGTGTCCGACCAGATCACAGAATCCCGACAGTGTGGAATCGGGCCATTCAGCCTGTCGAGTCCACACTGAACTTCTGAAGATCATCCCACTCGCAGCCAACCTATTCCTGTAACTTTCCATTTCTTATGGCTAACCCACCTAGCCTGCAAATCCCTGGACACAATGGGCAATTTAGCATAGCTAATCCACCTTAACCTGCACATCTTTGGACTGTGGGAGGAAATCAGATGCGCCCAGAGGAAACCCACACACACAGAGGGAAAGTGTGCAAACTGCACACAGACAGTCGCCTGAGGCTGGAATCAAACCCGGGTCTCTGGCGCTAGGGGGCAGCAGTGCTCACTAGTGAGCCTCCATGCCTCACCAGGTTGGCAGCTTATTTTTAGATACGCCTCCGCCGTATCTGCTCCCAGGAGGAGCAGTTCCACCATAGAACACACCAGATGGCCTCCTTCTTTAGAGACCGCAATTTCCCTTCCCACGTGGTTAAAGATGCCCTCCAACGCATCTCATCCACATCCCGCACCTCCGCCCTCAGACCCAACCCCTCCAACCGCAACAAGGACAGAACGCCCCTGGTGCTCACCTTCCACCCTACCAACCTTCGCATAAACCAAATCATCCGCCGACATTTCCGCCACCTCCAAACAGACCCCACCACCAGGGATGTGACACATCCTACCCCAGGTATTCTCTCACGTGTCACACCTTTCACTCAGTGTAATCATAGAGTCACTCAGACAAACAGCATAGAAACAGGCCCTTCAGCCCACCATGTCTGTGCTGACCAACAGACACCAAACTAAACTAATCCCATTTACTTGCACTTGGTCCAGAGCCTATTATACTCTGGCAATTTGGTCTTAGAAATGCCAGCCATGGGGAAGAGATTCTCACAATCTACACTGTCCGTGCCTCTCATAATTTTGTACATGTCAGTCAGAACCCCCTCAGCCTTCTCTGCTCCAGGGAAAACAAATCCAGCCTATCCAGTCTCTCCTCATAACTGAGACTTTCCATTCCAGGCAACTTCCTGGTGAATGTCCTCTGCCTCTCCTCCAGTTCAATCACATTCTTCCTATAGTATGGTGACCAGAACTGTGCTCTGTAGCCTAACCAATGTCTTATAAAATTGTAACAAGACGTCCTTGCTCCTATATTCCACTCCCCAGCTAAACAAGGCCTTCATCCCATTTTCTGGATCTCTCTGCCTTTATTCCTGATGAAGGGCTTTTGCCCGAAACGTCGATTTTGCCTGTCCTCGGATGCTGCCTGAATTGCTGTGCTCTTCCAGCACCACTGATCCAGAATCTGGTTTCTAGCATCTGCAGTCATTGTTTTTACCTTTTGCTCTCCTGTACTGTTCACTCAAGCTTTGTCTCCGCAAGGATGATGTTGTCTGAGACTTTGTAAAGTATTTTATCGTGAGGATGACTATGTCAGACTGTTACTCGCCTAATCTATGAGAAAGCTTTCCCAATTTTATCATTAGACCTCAGGTATGAATAAGGAGTATATTACAGCATCGACAGAGCCAAGTTTTCTGTTGTTGATCCAGGTGCCTAGGTCAACACCAGTTGATCTATCTCTTTTCATTCCTTCTCCAATACGTTTTAGCATTTAGGTAAACTGAGTGGCGGAGGATTTAGAGCGTTACCGCATTGCTGTGGATCTGGAGTCAGGTATAGATCAGACGAGTTAAGGCCAACATTTTTCCTTCTCTGGAGGACATTAATTTTAGGCTTGCAGACATGGAATTCTTGACTGCAGAGATCTACAGAGGCTCAATCATTGATGCTGTTCAAGTCTGAGATTGGTAGATGTTTGTCTTTTCAAAAGCATGAAAGGGTATTGCAGGAAAATTGTGTTGAACTGAAAAGTCAGCCATGATCTGTTTGAACGATGGACAGGGCTCCAAAATCCTTGTTCCCATTCATCATTTTCTTCAACTCCTATCTACAGACTAGGGCGGCAGATTATTGGAAGCACCACTAGCTGCAAATTCCCTTCCAAGTCACACAACATTTGGTCTTGGAACCACAACCATGTTCACTTGAGCTTGCAGCAATATCCCTTAATAGGATTGCTGTGGGAGCACTGATACAAGGAGGAAAGTAGTGGTTAAAGAAGGCAGCTCATCAGCTTCTCCAACCAGGAATGGCCAACAGTTGCTATCCCCAGCCAACAATGCCCTCCAGTCAAAGATAAATGTCAAATGGGTCAGGAAGAAAGGGGATTAAGCGGCAAAGTGGAAGTAAGGTCAAGGATTGACCATGGGAGAATTGGATGGTGGGGCATCCTCCATGGGACGTCCCACTTCTTCTTTCTTCTGCCCTAATTTCTTGCAATCTTTGGCAGAATCTTTTGCAGGTCTGCTTCGAGCCTCCAACACAGCGGCTTCAGCTGAGGCTGTGATATGAGTCAGAATTAGATGACTCCCTCACAGTTCACTGCAGGTTAACCACAATCTGTTGTCTCAGCCTTCCAAAGGCTGACGAACCCAAGTCAATCAAACAGATTGGTTTTCACCTCACCTCTCTGCCAAAGCTATTGTGGTTAACAGCTGTACAAAAACTCAATTCCTTTACTTTCTGGATGAGAATCTCACTACACTGTCTCGCCTTTTCTTCCGTATTTCTCCAGAGTCCAATAAGTTCCAACTGTTTAAATCTCTCTGGCATTTCTTTCTTTTCTCCCTAATTATTCATATTTCCAAATTTATCAATTGAGCTAAAAGTTGGTAGTTTTAAAGCCCAGTGTAGCCAACACAAATAGTTAAAGCCACTGTGCCAGACTGTTGAGGCTTGTATTTTGCCAGTGATCATGCTGACGGCGTGCTGCACAGAGAGTCAGTGCTGAGGGAGCGCTGCAGTGTCAGAGAGTCAGTACTGAGGGAGCGCCACACTGTCAGATAGTCAGTACTGAGGGAGCACTGCGCTGTCAGAGAGTCAGTACTGAGGGAGCGCCACACTATCAGATAGTCAGTGCTGGGGGAGGGCTGCGCTGTCAGATAGTCAGTACTGAGGGAGCACTGCGCTGTCAGAGAGTCAGCACTGAGGGAATACTGTACTAGCAGAGAGTCAGTACAGAGGGAGTGCTGCACTGTCAGAGAGTCGGTACTGAGGGAGTGCCACACTGTCGGAGGGTCAGTGCTGAGGGAGTACTGCACTGTCAGAGGGTCAGTGCTGAGGGAGTGCTGCACTGTCGGAGGGAGGGAATACTACATTGTCATAGGGTTAGTAATGAGGGAGTGATGTACTATTGGAAGGTCAGTACTCAGGGAGTGCTGTATTGTCACAGAGTCAGTACTCAGGGAGCACTGCACTGTCAGAGAGTCGGTACTGAGGGAGTGCCACACTGTCGGAGGGTCAGTGCTGAGGGAGCACTGCACTGTCAGAGGTTCAGTGCTGAGGGAGTGCTGCACTGTCGGAGGGAGGGAATACTACATTGTCATAGGGTCAGTAATGAGGGAGTGCTGTACTATTGGAAGGTCAGTACTCAGGGAGTGCTGTATTGTCACAGAGTCAGTACTGAGGTAGTGCTGCACTGTCAGATGGTCAGTACTGAGGGAGTGCTGCAATGCCAGATGGTCAATAATGAGGGACTGCAGCACTTACCAGACAGTCAGTACTGAAAGAATACTGCACTGTCAAAGGGTCAGTAATGAGGGAATACTGCACTGTCAGCTGTCCAGGACTGAGGGACTGCAGCACTATCAGATGGTCAGTGTTGAGGGAGCACCACACTGTCAGAGAGTCAGTACTGAGGGAATGCTGCATTGTCAGAGGTCCAGTATTGAGGGACTGCAGCACTATCAGAGGGTCAATGTTGAGGGAGCGCCACACTTTCAGAGAGTCAGTACTGAGGGAGTGCTGCACTATCAGTGGATCAGTTCTGAGGGAGTGTGGCACTATCAGCGGATCAGTTCTCAGGGAATACTGTACTGTTGGGCAGTCAGTGATGAGGGAGTGATGCATTGTCAGAGGGCCAGTATTCAGGGAGTGTTGTACTGTCAGAGAGCCAGTACAGGGAGTATCACACTGTCGGAAGGTAGTACTGATGAAGTGCTGCATGGTTGGATGGTCAGTACTGAGGGAGTGCTGGACTGTTGGAGGGTCAGTACTGTGGGAGTGCTGCACAGTCAGAATGTCAATACTGAGAGTGTACTGGGATGTCGAAGGCTCAGTACTGAGGTGGCCCTGCACTGTCAGTGGCTTAGTACTGCAGGAGTGCTGCACTCAGTACTGAAGGAGAATTGCAGTCGGGAATCTGTTAGAAAGGTAGTGTTGAGGGACAGGTTTATGACTCGGGAGCAGTACTGAGGGGAGTTGCACTGTGGAAGTCAGTACTGAGAAAGAACTGCAGAGTTGGAAGGCATATTTGGGGAGGGTTGTCCTATTGTAAGTTAAGTATCGAGAGCAAGTGAACTGCTGAGCATGTTCGGCAGGGGACATAATGTGATAATGCTGCTCATTACTGCCCCCTATATAGAAGATTAAGGGCATGGAGAGATTTAGCAACAAAGAATATGAAACTAATAATGCAAGGGTCAACATACATCAATGAGAGCAAGGGACTGATGAGAGATAGTGTTTATTAGGACATGGCACAGGACCATTCTCCGTTATCTCATATTTAAGGACAATAGAATGTGGGAAGCTCTTAATATTCCTCAGGCTCAATGGAGAATATTTCCACCTCAGAATTAGATGGTTGTGCATTCAAGTCTCACACTTGGCACCTGAGTCCAAAAACTGTTCTGACTGATGTTTCCATTATGAGTGTTTTAAGACATGGTTGTCATGTCACACCAACAGATCCAGGTTCAAGATTTTCTTGAGGTGGAGGTGGGTTATAATATACTGGTCTGGGCCAATTGATGAAAATGACTGTATCCAGTTGGATATCAATACAGGTATCATGCCAAACTTCATGACTGAGGCTGTGTGGTGGATGTACACTAACATTAGGCTTTGAATGGGTTGATTAAAAAGAGAAAGTGAGGAGTGCAGATGCCGGAGATCAGAGTCAAGAGCGTGGCACTGGCAAAGCACAGCAGGTCAGACAGCAGCTGAGGAGCAGGAGAATCAATGTTTTGGGCATAAGACCTTCATTAGGAATCAGGAATTAAAAAGATATCCAGAATGGTCGTAAGAACAATCACAGCTAGAGGGTGCAAAGGCCTGGCTGTCAATTCTGTACTAAATGAATTAAGGTGAAGCCAGGTCACCGTAATGAAGTGGCCAAAATTTCACAGTGCTCTCATACAATCACAAGCCATGACTATCAACTTGTCTGTGAGGAGTAACAGGTTATGGAGCGAGCCTGGGATTTTCCTGGCACTTCTACACCAAAGCAATTCTGTCACCTCATCTGTCCCAAGTTCTATTGAAGAATGAAAAGACCACACACCCCTGTACTTAGAGCATACAAAGCCACAAAGTATTCCTTCTTTCAAAGGGGTTGGAATGTAAGACAAGGGATATCTTACTGCAACTTGGTGGCAGCACATCTGGAGCAGTGTTGATTGATTGACTTATTGATTGGTTGATTTATTGTCATGTGTACCAAAGTACAGTGAAAACATTTGTTGACCAGCATTACAGACGAATCATAGTAAGAAATGATGTTCAGATCAGAAGAGTTGGTTAGCGCTGCTGCCTCAAAGCACCAGGGACCCGGGTTCAATCCCAGCCTCGGGCGACTGTCTGTGTGGAGTTTGCACATTCTCCCCTTGTCTACATGGGGTTTCCTCCAGGTGCTCTGGTTTCCTCCCACAATCCAAAGATATGCAGGTCAGGTGAATTGGCCATGCTAAATTACCCATTGTGTTAGGTGCATTAGTCAGAGGTAAAACTGGTCTGGGTGGATTACTGTTCAGAGGGTCGGTGTGGACTTGTTGGGCCAAAGGGCCTGTTTCCACACTGTAGGGAATCTATTCTAAATCTAAGTTAGACAGAGGCAAGCATGTTACATTGCACAGGGCATGGATCAGGCAAGAGGAACTTTAGCAAGGTCAGCATTATTTGAGCCTAGTGAGTCCTTCCATCAGCCTGTACTGCTCATAAACAAAGCTTTTCACTGTAATTCAGTACAATTGAGAATCAATCAATCAACAAATCAATCAAAACTACTCTCAGTGCTCCAGATGTGCTCTCACTGGCACCTCTCGGGCTTCTTATTTTAGGGAAGATATTATTTTAATGGGGGCAGTTCAAAGAAAGTTGACGAGGATGATCCCCAATATGTCTTTTGAGCCAAGCCAAAATAGGTTGTGACTCTATTCACTGGAGGTGACAAGAATGAGAAGTGATCTCATTGAAATGTACAGGGTTCTTACAGGGTGTGACCAGGCCAATTCTGAGTGAATGTTTCCCCTCAAGGGAGACCCTAGGGCCAGAGGGCACAGTCTCAGAACAAAGGGGCGCGGATTTAAGACTGAGATAAGAAGGAATTTCTTCCCTCAGAGAGTCGTGTGTCTTTGGAACTCCTTGCTTCTCGAGAGCTGTGGGGGAGAGTCCTTGCGAATATTGAAGGCTGAGATCGAGTCTTGATCAGTCGGGGTTTCAAGGGTTTATGGGGAGTCGGAGGGAAAGTAGGATCAGCAGATGATCCTGTTGGATGGTTGAGCATGGGTCAAATGGCCCACTCCTTTTCCTATTTTTTTATGGCCTTAAAACAGCGCAGAGACGGTGATTCTGTTTAGTCTGAGGAGGAAGTTCAAGATGGTTTCTGTGTCTCACTGGCAACGAGACTAAATGTGTGTATTTCACCCCCTGTCCTTGAAGAGACTTGCCTTTTGAAGGAGTTTGTGACCACAGATTTCCTGATCAACTGTGTGCATGTGCTGTTTTATTTTATACTGCCACTTTGTTATCTAACTGCCACTTTGTTATGTCTAGTAGTTTAAGATGTTTAACACGTGGGTGGCAGACTGTCTCTGTCTCTCACCTCGATAAGGCAGTATGGACTCGTATTTTGCAGAACTGTTATCAAAACCTAAGGTATCCTCGCCTCTGCTTCACAGCTTATTTAAAAGAAATATGTACGTGTCCTTCCTTTTATATTGTGGGAAACGTTTTGGATAACTTCTGCACAGTTTCTGGTCTATTCGAAAAAAAGGAGAAGAAAGAGACAAAAAGTACTGAGGAGGAGTGAACGTACACAGAGAGAAAGGGAGAGACATGGGGGGGTGGGGTGGATAGAGAGAGAGGGAGAGAGAAAGACATGGGGGGGTGGGGTGGATAGAGAGAGAGGGAGAGAGAAAGTGAACAGAAAGAAAGGGAGAGACACACAAAGAGGGAGAGACCAGAAAGGAAAAAAAATGGGAGAGGGAGAGAGTGAAAGGGAACACACAGAAAGAAAACAGAGAGAGAGCGCGGGGGAGATTGATAAAGAATCAGAAAAGAGAGAGAAGAACAGAGAGGGAGAGATACAAAGGGTGTGAGAGAGAGAAAACAAATGGGACACAGAGTGAGAGACAGAAAAAGAGTGAAAAAAACAGAGCGACAGAGAGGGAGTGACAGAGAGAGAGAGAGACAGAGAGTGATTCAAATCACTCTCTCTCTGTTCCCTTTTCTCTTGTCACCTCTGCTGAATGCTGTTGTAACACAGATCGACGTCCCCACAAAGAGAGTAGATGCCACATATTCACACCTCGGGTGCCCCTTACAAATCTCGGTCTGCTTCGGAGGAACCGCAACCCTCCTGAATTATACTGGTGGATTTGCAGTGCAGCCTGCCTGGCGTTCGTTCAAGGGGGAATCTCATGCGAGGAAGTGGATCAAGGAAGGTGGGGGGGGCGGTTGGTGTTGGTGACCTGGATTTGACCCATTCCGTGCCTTGTCATGTCACACATCAGGCTTTCGGGGTGTGAAATGACTGTTCCAAGCAGAACCATGCGTCACACTGCACTAACTGACACTGATTTCTCTCCAGACAGCACTGAAATACAATCGGAGGAGACTGGGCTGGAGAATGTGCTGAATGTGAGTAACCTGACCCTGTGTATGAAGAAGCGATTCCTGGTGTGAAATTCTACCGATTATCAATGATATCTCGTAGACAGTCAATACATAGGGATAGTTATACACAGGTAGAATAATATCCAGGAATGAGTTATTTGATGTAGCGCTCAGTAAAAGTCAGTCCCTCGCTTTGTCTCCACCTCTCCCAAGTTTTCTCTCTCAGGATGCCTCGAGAGTTTTGTTTCTCCCCCTCTCTCACTTAATCATTTCTCAGCGCTTCTCTCTCTCTGATCTTTTTTTCCGCTCTGCGTGTTCCCTTTCTATATCAACGCACCCCCCCCCCCCCCCCACCCAACTCTCTCTCTCTGTTCTCTCTGTCTGCTCTTTTTCTTCCCCACCGTAGCTCAGGGGTTAGCACTTTTCCCTCACAGCACCAGGGACCCAGGTTCGATTCCAGCCCCGTGCGACTGTCTGTTTGCACATTCTCCCCGTGTCTGTGTGAATGTCCTCCGGGTGCTCCGGTTTCCTCCCACTGTCCAAAGAAGTGCAGGTCAGGTGAAACGGGTCTGGGTGGGTTACTCTTCGGAGGGCCGAAGGGCCTGTTTCCACACTGTAGGGAATCTAATCTAATCTAAAATCCTCTGCCTCTACCTTTCAAACACTCGGTTTGATCACCTAACAGAATCTGCAAATGCTAGGAAACTTACATGTTTAAAGCACTCTAGTCCATTAGTATATAGGCCAAGTGGCTGAAGACCAGTAGTTTACATTTGCAATTTGTTTGCAAAGCAAAGTTATCACTAATAAATAAGTTTTTCTCTGCTGTACTGTCTTATCTCTCCCTGTGTGTTGTCTCTGCCGGTCACTTTCTCTCTCCCTTGCCTGTTCCCTTTATGAGCCTCTCGCTCTCTGCTTGAGCCCTCTGTCTCTCTCCTCTGTGTGCCTCCTCGCTTTGATTACTGTCTTCGCCTGGCCTTATCGAACCCGCTCACTGCCCGTGCCCCGTCTCTCTCTATCGCATCACTTCAGTTTCCATTAACCCAATATCATATCTTTGTTTCTATCGCGCGTAGCTTTTTCTCGCAAACTCAGCATCTGTTTTTTTTTCCATAAATTCTCTCTGTCCGACTCCCTCGCTTGTGTGTCAACCCTCTGCATTCGACTCGCTCCATTCCATTCCCCTAAATCTTTCAACGTGTCTCCTTCTAACTTTCTATGAACTTGCAACGTTAATTCTGCTTTCTTCCTTCAGGTAGTGCCAGACTTGCTGAGTTTCTGGTTTTTGTTTTGGCTGTCTCTTGCGATGTACTCGTATAAATGTATCTGTCTCCCCATCTCTCCCTGCCCCCCCGCCTTTGTCTTCCAGAGAAAAGACGCGCAGGAGTAGGCCGCTCGGCCCCTCTAACCTGCCACGCCATTCCATGGCTGATCATGTGATTCTCAGTATCCCATTCCCGCGTCCTCTCCAAAACCCTTGATCCCTTTAGCAACAAGGGCATCACCAGCTCCCTCTTGAATGTATCTAACGAATTGGCCCCAGCACCTTCCTGTGGGAGTGAATTCCACACGTTCACAACTCTGTGAGGGAAGGAATTCTTCATTCTCAGTCCTGAGGGGGTTAGATATGATTCCCGACATTGTCGATTCTGCTCAGGAATGATGAGAGCTTTTTGCCCGAAACGTCGATTTTCCTGCTCCTTGGGTGCTGCCTGACCTGCTGTGCTTTTCCAGCACCACTCTAACCTAGACTCAACACGTCCAACACCGACCCTCTGAAGAGTAACCCACCCACATCACAGCACCAGGGTTCGATTCCAACCTAGGGGCGACTGTCTGTGTGGAGTTTGCACTTTCTCCCTGTGCCTGCGTGGGTTTCCTCCCACAATCCAAAAGATGTGGAGGTTAGGATGGATTGGCCATGCTAAATTGCCCATAGCATTAGGTGCATTAATCAGAGGGAACTGGGTCTGGGTGGGTTACTCTTCAGAGGGTCGGTGTGGACTGGTTGGGCTGAAGGGCCTGTTTCCACACTGTAAGGAATCTAATCTAATGCACCTAACACTGTGGGTCAATTTAGCATGAATTTTCCTGCACATCTTTGGATCACGCGAGAAAATGTGCAAACTCCACACAGTCACCCGAGACTGGAATCGAACCCGGGTCCTGTCAGTCAGGAGTGTTCACCTCTGAGCCACCGTGCCGCCCAGTAGCTTAGCTATTATTTTCAAACTTTCCTTTACCGTCCTGACTCTCTGTAATCTCACCTCCACCGATTCATGTTAAGATTAGATTATCTACAGTGTGGAAACAGGCCATTCGGCCCAACACCGACTCTCCGAAGAGTAACCCGCCCAGACCCGTTTTACCTCACCCATGCACCTAACACTATAGGACAATTTAGCATGGCCAATTCACCTAGCCTGCACATTTTTGGACTGTGGGAGGAAACCCGCGCAGACTCGGAGAGCATGTGCAAACTCCACACAAACAGTTGCCCGAGACTGGTATTGAACCCGCGTCCCTGGCGCTGTGAGGCAACAGTGCTAACCACTGAGCCACCGTGTCACCCTAACTCAGGTCCTCTCTTTCTTCCTGTATCTGCCAGTCTCTCCCACACTCTGTGTGTGTGTGTGTGAGTGAGTGAGAGAGAGTATTTTCCACACTTTTTCCTACCTCTTTCTTCTCCCCTTTCTGTAAGGAGACCGGGGTTGACCTGAACTGGAGAAACCGGAACAGACAATAAATGTTAACAATCACCAGTTTAATTTACTTTGCAATGTTGTCGAAAAAGTTTATCAGTTTCACCAGTGGCGGAGGGGAAACAATCACAGTCACAGTTTGGATATAACTCAAATACAATTGACTTGCTCCCTGAAATGTTGCTAACACTTGCAAATCATCAAGGCGAGCTCAGTTGGTCTGTAACTTGAGTCCACAGCGAGTTCTTGGTATTTCTCAAATCAATGTCACCCAGGGACTGGAGAATATTTGGCATGTCTGCCGCCCATTTTCAATTCAGCATCGCTTTCGCCTCCATCTTTAATGCGTGTGCGTCAGTTTGGTGAGAGCGACTGGGAACTGAGGATAGAAGGAAGGGGAAAGCGGGCAAGGGGAGGTGGAAATCTGATGGCGCGAAGAAGGGAGCGGAAAGTGAGGGACGATTAGAGAAAGTATGATCTGGTTTCTCGTTAGAGAGACGACTGGGGGTGTTTTAACGCGAGGGTCACAGGCGAGGGGAAAGATTGAGAGCAGAGTCCTTCGTCCGGGTGAGTGTGAATTGGCCGTCGCTGTGCATGGTGGACCAGCCGTCCAGCCAACTGAGCTAACCACCTCTGACAGAGCTGGTGTTGGTGAAAACTGTAAAGATTCCTGCCAACTGCACACACGCTCAACATGTCACTTAACGTCACTTATGTTCAGTAAAGACTCACACGCTGTGCCACACCAGATATCCAACAAGCAGAGATCTGTCCATCTCTGGGGTAATGTGCCATCTTCATGTTATAAGGTGGAAGATAAGTCTCAGGTCCTTCAGCTTTGCTGGGAGTGCCCCTCTCTCCATGTCCCCTTTTCACACAAATCCCACTGGGTTTTGCAGTAAGACCATCTGTCCTTTGGAGCAGGTCAAAGTAATGAGGACAGCTGTCTTGGAAGGCTGGAGGAACAAGGCTTTGGGACGAAACAGTCACTGAGAACCCCCAGGTCAATGTTCTGGCGGACACAAGTTCAAATCCCACCCACCCAGGTAACTATTGAAAGTTGAACTCAAGAGGAACGACAATTCTGTCATCAAAGGCCAGCATTGGCATTGTTGGTTGTGTTAACTGGCCCATTGGGTTTACTGATGCCCTGGAAGAAACTCTGCCATCCCTAACTGGGCTGGCCCTACACGCGATTCTAGACCCATAACAATAAGGTTGACTCCCAACTACCTTCTGGGCAATTGGGGATGGGTAGTAAATGCTTACATCCTATGATAGAATTAAATGCACACATACTCTACAGAGGCAGTAAACTCGATATTCTCCCAACAGAGATCCCTAATGAACCTCCTTTGATACGGACAAAACACAAACATCGAAAGTCTCAGCCTTTCTCAAAAAAAAACGATCCGAGCTCCATTTGGATTACCTCAAATCCCTTCCCAGCAAGAGTCAAAGAGGTGTACAGCACAGAAACAGACCCTTCGGTCCAACTCGTCCATGCTGGCCAGATATCCTAAATTAATCTGCCCCCACTTGCCCGCATTTGGTCAATCTCCCTGTTCATATACCCATCCAGATGCCTTTTAAGTGTTGCAAACGGAGAGGAGATGGCCTGGTGGTATTGCACCTGAGCTGTTGTTAATCCAGCGCCCCAGATAATGTGATGTAGAGCCAGGTTCGAATCCCACCGTGGCAGATGGCGGAATTTAATTAAAATAAATCTGAAATGAAGTATTTAAGGGAGGGGAGGGGAGGGGAGGGGGAGAACATCTGGTTCAGTAATGTCCTTATCTGGTTTGGCCTACATGTGACTCCAGACCACTGCCCTGAGGGAAATTAGGGATGGATAATAAATGCGTCCTAGCTACACCCTCAGCCTGTGAATGGGGTGGCTCAGTGGTTAGCACTGCTGCCTCACACACCTGGGTTCGATTCCAGCCTGGGGTGACTGTGTGGAGTTTGCACATTCTCACCCTGTCTGCATGGGTTTGCTCCGGTTTCCTCTCACAGTCACAAAGATCTGCAGGTTAGGGTGAATTGGCCGTGCTAAATTGCCCAAAGTGTTCGGGGATCTGTAGGTGAGGTGCATTAGTCAGGGGTAAATGAACATTAATGGGGAATGGGTTTGGGTGGAATACTCTCTGGACGGTCGGTGTGGACTTATTGGGCCCGGTTCTACACTGTAGGAATTCTAAAGACACAAAAAGTTGTACCAGCGTCCACTACTCCCTCTGGCACCTCAGGTCAAACTTGCACGACCCTCCTTGTGAAAACCTGGCCCCTTTCCCCCTCTCACCTTAAACCTATGCCATCCCCACCCCACCTCGGGACTTTCCCAATGCACAGCTCAAAGCCAACCCATAACCCCATCGCCTCAGCCCATAACAACCCCCTTTCCCCCCTCCCTTCCCCCGTGGCAGCGGGTCCCAAGGTTCGACGTGGGTCTCAAGGTTCGACGTGGGTAGCCCAAGTGGCGAGCTGAACCACGGCTGGGGCCGACCTGGCCCTTTGATTGGAGTGGTCGGTGGTGACGCTGCTGGATCGGCTGGGCTGGCTTTCCGAGGCGATGGAGAGGCGGCTGAGGTGGAAGGGCTTGAGGCAGGGCAGGAGGAGCCTCAGCAAGGCTTTCCGGATGGAGCTGTCGCACACCCAGTAGATGAACGGGTTGACGCAGCTATTGGCGAAAGCCAAGGGGGCGCTGGCTTCCTGCCCCAGTCCCACCACCGTCTGGAAGCCGCACGACTCAAAAGGCGCCCCCCAGCGGTGGATCAAGGCCAGGCAGCGGAACACGTTGAAGGGCAGCCAGGAGACCAGGAAAACCAGGACCACCATGAAGACCACCCGCAGCGACTTCCTCAGCTTGACGTCCTGCCTCTTGCCCCTCCTGTACTGCAGGCACAACTTCCTGGTGATGGAACAGTAGCAGATCAGGATGACGAGCATGGGCAGCAGGAAGGTGAACAGCAGGTAGGCCAGGGAGACCCCGGGAGTGACGAGGGCCGGGTCCTCGCCGCAGTACGACCCCTCCTCTCGGAGGTGAAGGACTCGGTTGCGAAGGACGGGCAGCCCCAACAGGAGCGAGGTGAGCCACACCGAGAGGCAGGCCAGCGCCGCGTAGGCTTTGGAGCGGAACCTGCGGGCCCGCAGTGGGTACACGATGGCCAGGTAACGGTCCAGGCTCATGCAGCTGAGGAACAGCACGCTGGAGTAAGCGTTCACCGCCACCGCGTAGCCGCTGAGCCGGCAGAGGGCGAGCCCGCTCCTCCACCTCTTGCCCCCGGCCTCCGCGTCCACCCAGAGGGGCAAGGTGACCAGGAAGACCAGATCGGCCAGCGCCAGGTTCCAGATGAAGACGTCCACCTGCCGCTTGAGGCGACACTTGAAGCCCAGGGAGGAGAGGAGCAGCCCGTTGCCCAGGAAGCCGGCGGCGAAGATCACGCAATAGACGGCAGCCAGGAAGCTCTCAGCCCGGGGAAGGGAAGCGCCCTCGCATTCCTCTATCCCGGTGGGGTAAGGCTCGTAGTAATCCGGATCGTAACGGTAATCCGTCACGTTCTCCATGGTCAGCTCTTGGCGTCTTTAATGGGCTGTGCCTTCTCTCTGCACCAACTCTCTCCCCCCCCCCCCACCCCCCTCCACACCCCTTGCGTTTGTCAGAATTGTTTGTCACCCTCACCCAGGGTGATTGGTTACCGAAAGAAGATATCTCGCTCAGATCTCACTTCCTGACCGTTACCAGTCCACCACTCACCGGCACCCACCTTCTCCTCCAACCTACCCACAACTTTTATTATTCTCGTTTTGCTCACCAGCGACTCTGTTGCAGAACAGAGCTCCGCCAGAAAAAAAAAACAAGGATTAAAAAGAAAACAATTAGAAATGGGTCTTCTTGTGGCACACTCATTGTACCCCGAGCCCTGGACCGGGTGGCTCAACTCAAGTCCCCATGCTCCAGTGATGTGTAATAATGTCCCCGGTTCATTAGAAAAATATAGTTTAATAATTAGATTTGATTAATTACAGTGTGGAAGCAGGCCCTTCGGCCCAACAAGTCCACACCGACCCTCCGAAGCGCAACCCACCCAGACCCATTCCCTTACATTTACCCCTTCACCTAACACTACGGGCAATTTAGCA
>NC_057756.1:4880806-4888697 GCF_004010195.1 Chiloscyllium plagiosum | reverse complement strand
TCTCAACCCCACCCCCCAACCCCCCAACTCTCTTTCATTCTCCCTATCTATCACTTTCTACCTTATTATCACTACTGGCTTGAATAAGTACAACTTCAACAACATGAAGTTACCTTCAAGTAGAAAGTAGTCACTTGCTTGGTGGCTCATCTAACAGCTCTTAAGTATCTAATCCCACCCACACTGACGCAATGCATTACCGTCCAGCTCCTAGAAGGACAAGATGTGTGGGACCAGTGTCAGCTGCAAGTTCCTTCCAAGACACAGACCATCCTAACTTGGAATTATATCATCATTCTTTCACTGAAAAAAAATCCAGGAACTCTCTGTGAAATTGTGCTGTGGGTGAATCTACAGCATTTGGACTGCAAAAATTCAAGGAATTAGCTTTAAACCCAATTCTCCTAAGTAGTTAAGGGCATTAAGTGCTGGAATATCTAGTGACACTCTGACCCAACAATCAGATGAGAGAACATCGAATTTCCCCTGTGTCTCTCAATTCCCTGGCTCTATCAAGTGTAGAATCATTACTGTGCACATGGAGGCCATTTGGCTCATCGATTCTCTGAGGGTGTTAATTTAGTTCCAACCTCTTGCCATTTCTCTGGAAGCCTGCACTTTACATTTTTCTACTGAAACAATCATCTCATGCCTTTTGAGTGCCTCCATCTCTCTTTCTGAACCCCACTTCCATCTCCATTCCTATGAAAGCTGCTTCTATTGTCTGTCTGAGCAGTACAGTCCCCATCACAATAAGTTACAGCAGAACTGACAGCTTTCCACATCCCCCTGACCCCTATTGTATACTTTTACAAATTATCTCATTTATCTGTTCTTTTGTTACTGCCATGGGAAACTGTTCATCCTGGTTTGTTCCATCAATGTTTTGAACATATCTCTTCATAGGACCATAAGAAACAGGGATAATACATCCGGCCCCTCAAGTCTGCTCTACCATTTAATAGGATCTTGGTATTACCACAAACCTCACACCCACCTTTTCTGTAACCCTTGATTCCTGTACCGATCAACAGTCTATCTATCTCAGTGCTACATATACACAAGGACCCTAATACCACACACCTCTCTGTGGCAAAGAGTTCCAAAGACTCTCAGTCCTCTGAGAGAGGAAGTTCCTTCTCATTAAATTATCATCCCTTTTTTCTGAAACCTAGAGTCTCCCATGAGGGATCAGCTTTTCCACTGTCATGCTGCCCCCACACCCCCCACCCCCTCCCCAGCAAGGATTCCAAATGTTTCAAAGAGATCACCTCTCTTTTGTCTAAACTCAAGTGAATACCATCCCAGCCTGTTCAGCTTTTGCTCATGAAACAATCCCTCCATATTGGGAATCATCCTCGGGAACCTTCTCTGAACTGCCTGTAATGAAATGATATCTTTCCTTAAATAAAGGGATCAAAACTGCCCACAGTGCTTCAGATGTGGCCTTACCAACACCTTGTATGGTTGCAGTAAGACGTCTCTCCTCTTATATTCCAACACCTTGAAATACATCTGTCCTGCTCAGAATACAACTGAAGCACTCCATGGCTTTTTGTATTAAACAACCTGGTGAAACTGTTAACTTCACTTTTCACAAATCTTAAAATCAAGTTTCCAAAGCGAATTACAGTCAGGTCCATGGTGATTATTAACTTGTGCTGTCTGGTGTGCATACTTCTTGTTTTCCGTCCTTTCCTGGTCTCCTTGCAGAAGGGAAAGGAGGAAGAGATAGGAAAGATAGTGTGGAAGGCACACACACACACACACACACACTCTCTCTCTCACACACACACAGACACACACTCACATACACACAAGCACACAGACAAGTGCACACACACACATACTCAAACAACCACACACGCACAAACTTACACTGGGAGAGAGTGACAGAGAGGAACTAGGTGATGAGAATCAGAGAGAGAAAGAGAGGTGCGGGTTGGTGAGAGCGAGGGTGATAAAGTAACAGAAAGAGATAGGGAGAAGAGATAGATTCATTAACCTTTCTGATTACTTGCTCTCCTAACCCTCTCCATTTTAAGTAGCATACTCCCAACACCTCCTGCCTTTCCAAGTAATCACAGTCCCCCATTCCTGTAAAGATTCTGGATTTAAGATGAAACACTCTCGGCTTAATATTAGCCACCCTACCATCACCAAATATAGTATTAATGCACGCCAAATATCATTAGAGATCTCCAGCTATAATGCAATGTCATCTTCATGCAGTACGTGCTGCCTGAAATATCTGTGGGAGCTGAGTTTGCTGTATGTTTCTGAAAGGGAAATTGTATTTAAAAAAATTGATGAAGTAAGTTTGCAGGCTTTGGGGAAAGAGTAGGGTAGGGGCATTAAATGGATGTCACTCTCAGACAGTGGTCAGGTATGCAAAGGGCCAAATGACCTCCAATAGTGCCATTTTATTTTTGTGACAGAAAAAACAGAAACAAAATAATAATAAACATGGCAGACACTAGCTATGCAAAGATAAGAAAGAAAATGCACTCGATGCATAAACCTACAATTAATTACCGCACAGGAAATGCACACAGGAGCAAATATTTTTCACCCAGAAACAGGCATGAATCTGATGCCGAACCAACAATAAAGTGCCACACTCATGAAATCAATACACGATAAAACAGACTAAGAAACAATCAAGATGTGCTGTAAATTGACGGAAAAAGCACATGTAAATATTGAAAACTACACTGGCTTAGTTTTGAATTCAGCATTTCTACACAAAATCAGAAATAAAGAAATTATATGCCGAGTGATTTTTTACTGTTTGTCAATCTTTAAGATAATGGAGATGGGGGCCATTCTGTGCTGACTCCTTGGAAGTGCTAATTAGTCCCATTCCCCCTTTTAAACCTCACTCTTGTCAAAGTTTGCTCTGAAATATAGTTTGATAATCACTGATATTAATTAAGTAATGTTAAATTCATTTCATTGACATTTTGGATAACGCATTGTAGAGCACAACTACTGTTTGTGTAAAAAGATATCTCTTTATCTTGCTCACTGGCTGTTTTTGATCAGTGCAGACTCGATGGGCAGAAGGGCCCTTTTCTGTGCTGTAAACCTCTAAAAATCACTAACTGGCTTTTTGTTGCTTCCCTTTAATCTGCATCCCTCTGGTCAATAAACCTCCAGACTTTGGAGACAGTTTCTCCTGAATAAGGCTATCAAGATCCTTTCAGGCCCCTGACATTCTCCTCTCCCCTTCTCTGGTTTCAAGAGACCAATCCCAGATTCTCCTGTCCCTCCACATGAACCAAAGCCTTTCACCTCTGGAAAGCTTTGATTCTGAATAGTATTAAGAATAAAGTATTTGAAAGTAAGTTAAGCTTAAAATCATATGTTAAGAAATTGTGTAGTGTAATCATATTAAACAACTTTAATGAGGGAAAATGTCCCTATTGTCTTTACTGGAAAATTAACAAAATTAAATTTGACACTGAGCCAGACAAGGAAGGCCAACGTGTGTCCATAAGGTTGGTCAAAACAGTAGGATTAAAATAAAGCTCCAAACAAGGAAAGAGAGAGAAAAGGTTAATAACTCCAAATGCCATGACCTAAAAGCCCGGTCAGAAATGGTGGAGTGTTGGAAATCAGAGAATGCACAACAAGTCAGAATTCGAGGAATGGAGAGTTGTGGAACTGAAGGTTATGCCTTCAAGGAGTCCCTGGATTGAAGAAATAAAACACTAACCTGGGATCTACAGCCAAACACAACACAGAGCGCTAAATCTTCCAAAACTGAAGCAGTTGGAACCCGTGTCAGAAACCGAAAGAAATGATAGCATCAGGGTTAACATAAAAAACTCAAACGTAGACTTAATCCAACATAACGCACTTCAACATTAGAGCACAAAGGGGACATCAACATTATTTTCACTTTGGATTCAAAGTAATAACAATGATATACAATTGAGGTGAACAAGTTAGAATAATAAATCTCAAGCTATAGCTTTCACAGATAGTTCAGATGTTATTTCTTAGCACTTACAAATGTAAGTGGAATGTAAGAAATGGCATTGTGGTAATATCAGTGGACTATTAATCCAGAAGCCCACGTTTGCTATAATTTGATTTATCTTGTGGTTTGATTTCTTATTGTCATGAGATACAGTGGAAATTATTATTTTGTGTGCTATCCAGACAACTCATACCTGACATAAGTACATCGGGGTAATAGAACAGCTGCAGAATATAGTGTTACAGCTAAAGATTTAAAATTGTAGAAGCATTATAATAGCTGTAAGGAGATGATCTGCTGAAGACAGCTATCAAAGAGCTGCATTGCTATGACACCATCTTGGGGCTAACTAATGTTGTGGAGAACTAGGTCAAAACCCGCTTGGCTGCTGATGGAAATTCATCTCATTTCATGATTCTGAGAATGGAAGTTAGTCTCGATGATAGTAGCCACTCAGTTATTAATAATAGCTGCAAAAAATCCCCAACTGGCTTTTTGGTTCACCTCATGTCCTTTACGAAAGGAAATCTGCATCTTCACCTGGTGTGACCCTGCATCTTGACTCCAGATCCCCACTATTAACATATAAGACTCCTAACTACCCTCTGCAGTGGCCTGAAAAAGACACTTAATTCAAAGACAATTGTGGGTGGACAATAAACGCTGTTCCTACTTGTGAAGTGGCAGCAAAGATCAAATACCTATCTGGTATTTTAAATGACATAATTCATGAACGTAGGGGTTAATTATTAAGCAATACAGGAGTATGTGGGTAGCACAGTGGTTAGCACAGCACCAACAACCCAGGTTCGATTCCAGCCTTGGAGGGCTGTCTGTGTGGAGTTTGCAGACTCTGCATGGGTCTCGTCTGGACGGGTAAAAACAATGACTGCAGATGCTGGGAACCAGATTCTAGATTAGAGTGGTGCTGGAAAGGCACAGCAGTTCAGGCAGCATCCGAGGAGCAGGAAAATCGACGTTTCGGGCAAAAGCCCTTCATGCCCTGGTTTCCTTCTGCAATCCAAAGATGAGGTGGCTAGGCCATGCTTAAAGGTTGCCCTGTAGATGAGATGGCTCAGCTGTGGTTTTTTTAATGTTTGGGTGGGATGGTTTCCAGAGTATTGGTGTAGACTGGATGGGCCAAATGGCCTCTTTTCCTATTGTGGGGATTATATAAACATCTTAGATTTCCTGTCCCTCAGTGATTCAAATAAACCTGTCAGACTATAACCTGGCGATTTTTGTTTTCACGTTGTCCACCCCAGTTCAACACCTCCACATCTGAGTAACTGGAAGGTGTTTGTCCCCGAATTAAATACCTTTGAATTTTATTGCAAAAATTAATCTAGATAGTCTAATTTGTTTCTCGAATTAAAAACAAAAATCATGGAGTTTTCAACATCCCGTCCCGAGTAAATATTTCACTCACCCGTGAATGAAGAAATATAGTCTGACCTTTGGGAAAGCCAAAACGCGCCTGATCCAGAGAGTTCTCAATCTGCCAAGACTTGACTCGTCTAAGCTTTCCCAGAAATCCTCAAGGAAAGCCGGGCTCTGAAAACGGCCGTCGGAAATCAAGCACCCAGTTCAGCGTTTCTGGACACGGCCCTCCGAGTTGCTCTTTTTAAGAAGTCGTGAGCCTGGGACAAACTGCATTGCTCCAAACTGCATTGCTCCAATCTGCAGATATGACCGATTGTTTGAGACGTCTGCATTGGTTGCAGACACTGGAACGCTCGAAACGCACAGATAACAATATGAGTAATAGCGAGATGTATTGACACAGAGGTTAAATCATTTCAGGCTGGAGAGTTGGCACGCGAGGTTACGTAGAATGAAAGGAGCAGGTCGGAGAAAGGTGAAGCAGGATTGCAATTTCTTTCACAAGACTCAATGATTCCGCAAGCGTTCTAAGTTTCCAGTCCCGCCTGCGCCTTTTGGACTAAGCCAGCAACAGTTCCCTCAGCACTGACCCTCTGACAGTGCGGCGCTCCCTCAGCACTGACCCTCTGACAGTGCGGCGCTCCCTCAGCACTGACCCTCCGACAGTGCAGCACTCCCTCAGCACTGACCCTCCCACAGTGCGGCACTCCCTCAGCACTGACCCTCCGACAGTGCAGTTCTCCCTCAGCACTGACCCTCTGACAGTGCTGCACTCCCTTAGCACTGACCCTCCATCTGTGCGGCACTCTCTCAGCACTGACCGTCCAACTGTGCGGCACTCTCTCAGCACTGACCCTTCGACAGTGCGGCACTCCCTCAGCACTGACACTCCGACAGTGCGGCACTCTCTCAGCACTGACCCTCAGACAGTGTGGCACTCCCTTAGCACTCACCCTCCGACAGTGCAGCATTCCCTCAGCACTGACCCTCCAACAGTGCGGCACTCCCTTAGCACTGACCCTCCAACAGTGCGGCACTCCCTCAGCACTAACCCTCCGACAGTGCAGCACTTCCTCAGCACTGACCCTCCAACAATGCGGCACTCCCTCAGTACTGACCCTTAGCAGTGCAGCACTCCCTCAGTCCTGACAAATGACAGTGCGGCACTCCCTCAGCACTGACCTTCTGACAGTGCAGCATTATGATAGTGCAGAACTCCCGCTGTACTGACCCTCTCACAGTGCAGCACTCACTCAGAACACAGAACCCTTGACACTGCAGAACTGTCTCAGTACTGACCCTCTGACAGTGCTGACTTCCCTCAGCACTGGCCCTCTGACAATGTGGTGCCCATTGAGAAGTCAGTTCAAGAATATTGAGACAGGGAGAGTGGTTGGGTATGAGTTGTTTATAAACACAGGGAAAGTTTTGGGAATTGTAGGGGGGCACAGCAATGGAGTGTTTTGAAGATTTGAAGGATTGTGCAGAGATAGACACAGTTGTAGATTCTGGAGGAGATTACAGACATAGGGTGTGTTTTGGCAGTGTTGTGAAACAAATTAGAGATAGAGGCTCAAGGACGTTACATAGATGGAGAAAGTAGCACAGGCTTGAGGTAGTTACGGACATGGGCAAGGTTTTGTGGACTGGAGGAGGTTACAGAGATTGGGAGGGGAGTAGGGGCTGGAGGAGGTTACAGAGATTGGGAGGGGTATGGGGGCTAGTAGAGATTACAGAGATAGGGAGGGATGTAGGGATGGAGGGATTTAAAAGAAGAATGAAAATTTTAAAACCATGACATTGTTTGACCTGGAGCCATGTATTACTTCCCACATATTATTGGCAAAAGGTTTTGCAGATAACTTTCCAATGGATTGGCCAGTTTTGTCAAAGCCACAATGGACTCAGAAATTCTATCAATGAATTTACTCATCTAAGTGTGCCCATAGTCCTTTAGATGGCTATGAATTTACTCATTTGGTGGAAGCACATCATTTTTGGATATCCTTCATCATTTGATCCACCATGGCCAAGTCAGAGAGAAAGTGGATAGCCTTTGTGAATAGACATTGCCAATGCGAAAGACCCTGTTGAGAATATTTGAGTTACAACAGTGAAGTTCAGAATGAGACACAGCTAGCTTTCAGAGTGTGTTTTTGTTTTAACCTGGATGAATGAGAAGGCACTCTTGTTCCTTGGTGGGTGTCCAGAATGATGTTCACCTAATGCATCCTTCAAAACGTTGCCATTTTGGAAGACATATGCTATGACATGTCCTTAGAAGTCAAAGTATCGCCGATATTAGCATAATAATTACAAATTGCAAGGAATCACATTATTCCTTCCTAAAAATATATTTACCCTGAGTGCCTATCTGCATCCTTATATCATATGTTACAGGCTTCCTTCTAAGTTTCACCTCAGCTCATGACAGGTGCCAACTGACTTCTCATTGAGAATAAAGTGGTCTTTGGTCTGGTGCTGCTCTCATGTGATGGGGCTTCTGCTCAGTCTGAAATTGCC
>NC_057756.1:4871872-4880336 GCF_004010195.1 Chiloscyllium plagiosum | reverse complement strand
CTGCACATCTTTGGACTGTGGGAGGAAACCGGAGCACCCGGAGGAAACCCACGCAGACACGGGGAGAACGTGCAAACTCCACACAGTTAGTCGCCTGAGGCGGGAATTGAACCCGGGTCTCTGGCGCTGTGAGGCAGCAGTGCTAACCACTGTGCCACCGTGCCGCCCATTATTGATCAGAGTATTGAGTACAGGTGTTGGGAGGTCATGTTGCGGCTGTACAGGACATTGGTTAGGCCACTGTTGGAATATTGCGTGCAATTCTGGTCTCCTTCCTATCGAAAAAATAGTGTGAAACTTGAAAGGGTTCAGAAAAGATATACAAGCTTGTTGCCATGGTTGGAGGGTTTGAGCTACAGGGAGAGGCTGAATAGGCTGGGGCTGTTTTCCCTGGAGCGTCAGAGACTGAGGGGTGACATCAGAGACGTCTATAAAATCATGAGGGGCATGGATAAGATAAATACACAAAGTCTTTTCCCTGGGGTGGTGGAGTCCAGAACTAGAGGGCATAGGTTTAAGGGGAAATTTTACAAGGGTCGCAAGGGGCAACTTTCACTGTGTGTAGGGAATGAGCTGCCAGAGGAAGTGGTCGAGGCTGGTACAATTACAACATTTAAAAGGCGTCTGGAAGGGTATATGAATAGGACGGGTTTGAAGGGATATGGGCCAAGTGCCGGCAAATGGGACTAGATTAGGTTCGGACGAGTTGGACCGAAGGGTCTGTTGTACATCTCTGTGACTCTGTCTCTATGGCTGTCATCCCATTTTCCAGCACTTGTACGTGTAGGCATTGCAAGTGCACATTCTTCGCTGTTATGAGGGTTTCTCCCTGACCAGACACAATTAGATGCAGGATGAGTTGGAAATCGCAGTCTGATTTGGAGAGGTGGTAATTAAATAAACTGCACCGAAATTGTTCTGAATTATACCGGTGTACTTAACCGATGCTCACGGCGCCCAGTACTTGTTTAAAGGGGGAATCTGATGGATCGGAGTTTGAGTGAGGAAGTGACCGGGGAAGGTGGGGGTGTTGGTGACATGTCTCTGAATGCCTCAGGCGAGGGTGGTGTGACAGTTTGAATACCAGTGTTCCTTCGTAGTCTAAATCACACTCTAGATCGTACCGAGACATTGCGCTGGGGGCACACCCTGACTGTATAAAAACCCTGATGTGGAGGGCCCGGTGTTCAACTGGGGTGCATAAAGTTAAAAATCCCACCACCCCCAGGTTATACCTCCTCATTTTCAACTGTACTTTTTAAACACTGGATTCATTCGCTTAGACAGAATGTTATGCACAAAGGTTATGGATCTTACGAACTATAGATGGTATATTACAGGTGGAACTTTATATCGAGAGATCATATGTAGTGCACAGAAGAACATATGTGATAAATAAAGCATCAGATATGAGACAATTTGCACACTCATCTGCCTACCTCACTCCTCTCTCTCTCTCTCTTCCTCTGTTTTCCTCAGTGTCTCTCTCCCTCCCTTTCGATTTCGCTATCTCAAAATGGGTGGCACAGTGGCTAGCAATTCCTGCCTGTTTGTGTGGAGTTTGCACATTCTCCCCGTCTCCGTGTGGGTTTCCTCCGGGTGCTCTGGTTTCCTCCCACAGTCCAAAGATGTGCAGGTTAGGGTGAATTGGCCATGCTCAATTGCCCGTAGTGTTAGGTGAAGGGGTAAATGTAGGGGAATGGGTCTGGGTGGGTTGCTCTTCGGAGGGTCGGTGTGGACTTGTTGGGCCGAATGGCCCTTTTCCACACTGTAAGTAATCTAATCTAAAAAAAAATGCTGTTCTATCAATCTCTGCCTTCCTTCTAATTTCTCGATCTGTCTTTCTCTTGCCGCCTGCCTCCCTCTCTCTCTCCCTCGGAGTCTCTATCAGACTCCCTCTCTCTTCACATTCTCTCTTTCTGCTGAGCTTCGCCTCCAGCCGTTTCTCTCTCTCGCCATTTCCGTCCATCTTTCTGCTCTCCGTTCTTCCCAATCCCAGTCTTTTATTTCCGCCTTCCTCTCTATAGTTGTCGCTCTCTGTATCCCATACTATCCCTCGTCCCATCTCTTTTATCACCGTCTTTCGGATTTGCCCCTTCGACAATGTCCCCTTCCCTCAAGTCAGTTTTCACTTTCTCTCTTATCTCTATAATCGTCTTTCCTGCTTCTGCCTCCCACTTCCTCTGTCTCTCAGACCTTGTGATTCTCAATTTGCATTCTCTCCCCCCTCGGGTCTCATTTTTTTTTATTATTTATCTCGTCTTCGCTTTTATCTTGAAGTTGAGACGGCCACCCGGACAGGGAGTGAGGTGAACATGGGATAAAGGTGATGGCGCCAATATATGGCAGTGAAGGCTGGACTTGCTTCTCAGGATGGGTTTGCCACAAAAAAAAATCAAAATCCACGGTTGATGCAGAAAATGGAGTCATTTTTAACTGGGGTGAGGGGCGAGAACTGGGAATGGACACGGGGGCAGGGTCTGAAGCGTATCTCAGTCAGAGTGGAATAGTCTCACCCTTGCCTGAATCTGCCTACAATGCCTAGCGACCTGTATAAACACTCCTCTCTATCGCTCATTGGGATCTATGTTAAAATCCGTGTCTCCCAGGGTTGCTCACGTCTCTGTTGAAGATCCCTCATGCACGACCTTCCCAGAAAATGTCAATGACTCAACAGGAAATGGTTGACCCTTCAGGAACGGTTTGGAAGTGGATTTATTTCAGGGAGAGCGAGGCTTGCAGGGACGTAGCCTGTGGCTGGAGGGGGAGAGGAGATTAACAAAGGGAAAGGGAGGGGGCTCAACAGAGAGGGTGGGCAAAGGTTAAGGTTCAGACGTTTTTCAAAATGTCCGTGATGGGCCAGGCATTCGGGTCACCTGACTTAATATCTTTTCAATCGCTCTCACATGCTGCCTAATTTGCATTTCTGTTAAGCGTCTTGATTTTGTGTGGAAACAGGTTTTGGGGGAGGAGATAACAGCTTCCAGGAAAATTTAACCTATTATTAATAAGTCAAACCCTGAAGATCATCTCCTTCGGAGTCACCCAAGACAGGTCGATTCAGACTTGGCAGAAAATACAGTTCAATTTGGACATCCCTCATTACAGCTTCAATCCACTTACAACAAATGTCTCCCATAATGATCTGTCGTGATTTGGAGACGCAGGTGTTGGACTGGGGTGTACAAAGTTAAAAATCACACAGTAGCAGGTTATAGTCCCACAGGTTTATTTGGAAGCACGAGCTTTCGACCACCACCTGATGAAGGAGCGGTGCTCCGAAAGCGAGTGCTTCCAAATAAACCTGTTGGACTATATTCTGGAGTAGAGTGGTGCTGGAAAAGCACAGCAGTTCAGGCAGTATCCAAGGAGCAGATGTTGCCTGAACTGCTGTGTTTTTCCAGCACCACTCTACTCCAGAATCTGGTTTCCAGTATCTGCAGTCATTGTTTTTATCTCTTGGACTATAACCTGATGTTGTGTGATTCTTAACATAATCATCTGTAGCTTCATCGATGGATCCGTGGATAAGGAGTAGAAGAATCTTAGTTACAACGACAAACAGATAAGAATTGCCTCTGGTTGCACTGGCCCAATTGTGCTCAATCGCTCGTCTATCCAAAGTCTAGTGCTCTGACATCTCTGTGAATCCTACGCCACATCAATTCATCCCAACTCTCAAATGCGCAGAAATAGTAACGCTTAATCTGACTCGATCACGAGTCTCATTCTCTGCGACACCCATTCATCTATGGGGCAAGCTGGCAAAATGTTCATCTGGTAAGAGAGAGAGGGACAGGTCACCCGTCAACTCTGGCTGCTCCTCTTATGTGTCCTGGTTTGAATCTAATTCTCTTGGTGGTCTTTCACCACCGTCCTGTTCAGTGAAGAGGGGCTGCACGCTGTCTTGCGAAAGACAACATTTTGAATCCATGGAATTCATTGCCGCAGAAGGCTGTGTAGGCCAGGTCACTGAATATATTTAAGACTGAGATGGATAGGTTCTTGAATATCAAGGGTTATGGGGAGGAAGTGGGAGAATGGGGTCGAGAAACTTATCGGCCATGATTGAATGGTGGAGCAGACTCGGTGGGGTGAATGGCCAAATTTCCACACCGACCCTCCGAAGAGGAGCAACCCACCTAGACCCATTCCTCTACATCTAACATTACGGGCAATTTAGCGCGGCCAATTCACCCTAACTTGCACATCTTTGGACTGTGGGAGGAAGCGGGAGATTGTGCAAACTCCACACAGTCAGTTGCCCGAGGCAGGGATTGAACCCAGGTCTCTGGCACTATGAGGCAGCAGTGCTAACCACCGAGCCACCCATCAAGATTATCTGCCTAATCCTTTATCCCTGGTGTGATAACCAGCCTATCTTTCATTGTGTGATGTTCAGCAGAATTGCTCCCTCTGCTGGCAAGCCCCATATTCTTAACACATTCTGGCTAAAGAGCTTCCTTTGAGATTAATGATCACCTGATAATTTCATAGAATCCCTACAGTGGCCCAATTTGGCCCAACAAGTCCACACTAACCCTCCAAAGAGTATCCCACCCAGACCCATTCCCCTACCTTATTGCTGAAGGGATGGAGTATAACAGTAGGGAAGTGTTGTTGCATCTGTACAGGGTATTGGCAACTGGAATATTGCATGCAGTTTTGGTCCCCTTAGTTGAGGAAAGCTGTAATTGCATTGAAGGATGTTAAGAGAAGGATGACTAGATAATTCCAGAGATGAAAAGCTCGCTTCATGAGGAGAGATTCAGCAGTTTGTGTCTATACTTACTAGATTTTAGGATGATTTGGAGATGCCGGTGTTGGACTGGGATGTACATAGAGCATAGAACATAGAACAATATAGCACAGAACTGATGTTGCACTGAACTGTGAACTAATCTAAGACCATACCCCTACACTATCCCATTATCAACCATGTGCTTATGCAAGGATTGTTTAAGTCTTCCTAATGGGGCTGAGTTAACTACATTGGCAGGCAGGGCATTCTACACCCTTACCACTCTCTGAGTAATGAACCCGCCTCTGACATCTATCACCCCTCAATTTGCAGCTGTGCCCCCTCATACAAGCTGACACCATCATCCTAGGAAAAATACTTTCACTGTCTACCTATCTAATCCTCTGATCATCTTGTATGTCTCTATCAAATACCCCCTTAGCCTTCTTCTGTCCAATGAGAACTGACCCAAGTCTCTCAGTCTTTCCTCATACGACCTTCCCTCCAGACCAGGCAACATCCTGGTAAATCTCCTCTGCACCTTTTCCAATGTTTCCACATCCTTCCTGTAGTGGGGTGACCAGGACTATACAAAGTTAAAAATCACACAACACCAGGTTATAGTCCAACAGGTTTATTTGGAAGCACTAGCTTTCAGAGCGCTGCTCCTTCATCAGATGGTTGTGGAGTATAAGGTCGTAAGACACAGAATTTATAGCAAAAGTTTACAGTGTGATGTAATGAAAAAAGACCTGGATTGTTTGTCAAGTATCTCATCTTTTAGAATGAACATGTTGGGTTTCAGTTCTCTCATACATAAATCACAGAAATTTTTTAAAGTTTCATTCTCAAGTGAACTTTAACAATTGGTGTCATATTGGCCCAGATAATGCATTTAAAGTGTGAGGAGCCCTGTGTGCGGTTATCTGTGAGATTTTAGTAGAATGATAATGAGGTAAGATGCTGAAGAGAACTGACAAAAACTAGATGCAGAGTGATGTTAAACCCTAGTGGGGCAATTTAGAATGCGAAGTCATAATTTTAGGTGAAAGGGAGGCAGATATAAGGCAGAAATGTTGAAGAATTACTTCTATCAAAAGTTGCAATTTGGTGGAATTCAGTATCCTAGAGTTCGGTGGATGCCAGAACTCTGAATATATTTAGTGAGAAGATGGACAGATTTTTGATTAGTAATGGGTTGAACGGTAATGGAGAGTGGGCAGAAAAGTTGAGACGAGACTGAGTTGGGGTCAGTCATGATTGTATTCAATGCCAGAGCAGGCTCACGGGGGCTGAATGGCCTACTACCGATCCTAGCTCATATCTTTTTATAACAATCCATTGTTGCCATTACTTTAAATTCCAGATTTATTAACTAACTTTTAAATTCCACTAGCCGGCCTGGTGAAATTTGAACATTAGTCTTGGATTCTTAGCCATTCACCACTGACATTACCATTGTGTCACCATCTTCTCAATGAAGATGCTGTGATATTTGCACTCTGTTAGACTTATTCATTGGTGCTTATTCATTGAATGTCAATATCCTGGGAGGGATGAGGAACTTCATTCAATATGGAGAAACTGCAGAGGCTAGGATTTTTTTGTTTGGAATAAAGATACAAGCATTGCAATAGAATTAGAGTTTCAGTTAAATAAATAAGGAGAACATGATTCTGGACACAGATCCCCAGGACCTGATCAAGCATATCCCAGGAAATTCTGTGAAGCTGGGTCAGAAAACATTGGTCCCTTGGCAAAAATATTTGTATTATTGACTACGACAGGTGAGATGCAGGAAGACTGGAGGGTGGCATTATTTAAGAAAGGCTGCAAGGAACTGTAGACCAGTGAGCCTAACATTAGTGGTGTGTAAGTTCTTAGAGGGGATTCTGAAAAACAGGATCTACATGCATTTGGAAAAGTAAGGATTGATTAGGGTTAGCATGGCTGTGTGTAAGGGAAATTGTGTCTTACAAACTTGATAGAGTTTTTCGATAAGGTTACTAAGAAGATGGACGAAGGCAGACCAGTAGACTTTATCAATATGGATTTTATCCAGCTCTTCGACAAAGTTCTGTGTGGTCGACTGGTGAGTGAGATTAGCTCACATGGGATTCAGGGACTGCCAGACAATTTGATACAAAATTGGCTTGACGAGAGGAGACAGAGGGTGGTGGGGGGAGACAAGGATCACTGTTGTTCATCATCTATATAAATGATTTGGATGAACTTCAAATTGGTTTTACAGTGAAGACAATGAAGAAGGTTATCTAAGATCTTGATCAACTGGGGCCAGTGAGCCAAGAATCATAGAATCCCTACGGTGTGAATACAGGCCTTTTGGCCCAACAAGTCCAACTGTTATGGACTAGGCCAGGCCACTTAAGACATTCTTGAGCAGGCGGCCCCGACCATGACTTTGCACTTTGGTTTGGTAAGTGTAGAGTGAAAATTACCCAGGGTAGCTAGAGTGACTATCAGGTTTTAAATAGCCAAAAATATATTCACAAAATTACAGAATGAAACACAAAGAATAGAAAATAGAACACCTACAGAACTTAGTCTATCCAAACTAGAGCTAATTATATTGTTCTGAACACGCACCACAGATCCAATAAACAAACCCCTTTAAACACAGTAAAAATGAAACAAAGGTTTACAGGTCGAGGGCAGAAGGAGAGAGAGTCTAGCAGCCTGTTTCCACACAGCCCACTGCTGAACTGACTCAAACAAAACTCCAGTTTCTAGGACTGACCACTCCCCTTTTTGTGATACAGGTCACTTCTAGAACATAAGCTTTGGCCTAATGTCTCATCTGTTTACATATAAACAAAAAGCCCTTTCATCTCTGGACCAAACTAGTCAATTCAGAGCTTGTGTGCTTTATGACCCCTCTGAAAAAAACCAAGGACACAGTGTCCTTGTGAAAAGGACCAGCATTGTGACACCTCCTCTCTTAAAAAAATGAACCATCAATATCAAAAGTTGGCTTCAATTTTAAAGCCCTTCAAAAAAAGCTGGTTAGCAGTCTAAAACACACATATAAACTATACTAACTATACTAACACACTGCAAACATGCACAACTACATTCAAATTCACGCCATGGCACACCAGCCACCAAACATCTCCATCTCTCGACTCGACAATGCATTGGCAATCACGTTTTCACGACCTGCCACATTCACAATCGTCAAATTGTGATTAAACAGTCTGGCATTTTTGACTTTGAGTTTCTCCACAAATGGCAATGAATTATAAGCAGAGTGTATGATTGTCTTAGATGCGTTGCTGGTAACATATACACTGAAATGTTATAATGCCAACACCAAGCTCAAAGTCTCTTTCTCCATGTTGAATATTTCTGTTGATGAACGTTCAACTTCCTGGAAAAATACCCGATGGGTCTTTCTATTCCCTCGTCATCCTCCTGCAGAAGCACCGCACTGACGCCCACATCACTGGCTTCGATAGGCCAGATTGAAAGGGTACGTGTAATCAGGTGTGGCCAACACTGGGGCAGCGGTTAACACAGTTTTTGGGCTAGGCAAAAGTGAGGACTGTAGATGCTGGATATCAGAGTCTAGATTAGAGTGGTGCTGGAAAAGCACAGCCAGTCAGGCAGCATCCGAGGAGCAGGAAAATCAATGTTTCGGGCAAAAGCCCTTCATCAGGACTGAAGGCAGGGAGCCTCCCGGGTTTAGAGATAAATGGGAAGGGG
>NC_057756.1:4855210-4871496 GCF_004010195.1 Chiloscyllium plagiosum | reverse complement strand
ATCATGGGGATGGTGCTGAGCTGGAAGGTTGGAACTGGGGTAAGGTGGGGAGAGAGGAAAGTGAGGAAACTGATGAAGTCCATGTTGATGCCCTGGGGTTGAAGTTTTTTTAGATTACATTACAGTGTGGAAACAGGCCCTTTGGCCTAACAAGTCCACACCGACCCGCCAAAGCGCAACCCACCCATTCTCCTACATTTACCCCTTACCTAACACTACGGGCAATTTAGCACGGCCAATTCACTGTACCTGCACATCTTTGGACTGTGGGAGGAAACCGGAGCACTCGGAGGAAACCCACGCAGACCCGGGGAGAAGGTGCAAACTCCACACAGTCAGTCGCCTGAGGCGGGAATTGAACCCGGGTCTCTGGCGCTGTGAGGCAGCAGTGCTAACCACTGTGCCACCGTGCCACCCATATGTGTTCCGAGTTTTTAGACTGTCAAGTGCCTTTTGACAGTCAGCTGTCCACCCAAACTTCTTGCCCTTTTTTAAAAAATTCACTGAGTGGAGCAGCCACACTGCTAAAATTTGGCACAAACTTTTGGCAAAATCCAATCAATCCCAGGAACCATAGTGCTGCTCTTTTCATCAACAAATTCCCCAATTACTTTTGTTTTCACATCCCATGGGGCCATTTGGCCATGTCCAATAAAATAGCCCAGGAAGATGCCTTGGGGTTTGGCACATTCACTTTTAGCTAGATTTACTATGAAACCTGCCTTCTGAAGTCAAAGGAACAAGTCCAATAAATGCTGCAAATGACTAAAAATCACCTGGTAACCAATGTAAACAACACAGTTGGGTAATCCGGTAATGACTTTATTAGTTAGTCTCTGAAATGTGGCTAGAACAGTTTTCATACGAAAAGGCATGACTTTAAAATGATATAGTCCATTTCGCATTACAAAAGCTGAAATTGCCTTTGCTCTCTCTGACAGAGGTACCTGCCAGTAGCCTTTGAGCAAGTCCAATTTAGAAATGTAAGTTGCTTGTCCCACCTTTTCGATGCAGTCCTCTAACCGTGCATCAGTCTTTGTAACGGCGTTGACTTTGTGATAATCCACACATAATTATTGGGTACCATCTGGCTTTGGCACCATGACAATGGGTGAGCTCCAGTCATTGTAACTCACTTCAATTATTCCATCTTGGAGCATGCGTTCTATCTCCTTCGGAACCTGAGCCAACTTTAGAGGGTTATGCTTTTTAGGATGTTACTTAATTGGAACAGCATCTAATATATCTATATCAGGCACAATTAGGTTAGTACTTCCCAGTTTATTTCCGCATATCTCCCCATGTGATTGCAATAACTCTTCAGGTCATTTCGATTTTGTTGTGGAAGGTAATTCAGTCATATATCCCATTTTTGACAACTTCCTCATTGTTCAATTTGATTTGGGGAATGTCCAACTCAGAATCCTCTGAACATAGTTCTTCCTTCTGTGCGGCAATCATTAACACCTCCTCCTCTTGCTTTCCTTCCCTCTCAAAATACCTTCTGAGCATATTCACATGACACACTCAGATTTCTTCCTCTCTGGAGTCTTTGTCAAACAGTTCACCTCACTCAATTTCTTCTTGAGTTGATAAGGTGCACTGAAGCTTGCTTTTAATGGTTCACCTATTACTGAAAGTAATGCCAATACCTTATCCCCAATGGCAAAATTGCAAATTCGTGATTTCTTATCCACTTCCTGTTCCATTGTATGCTGCAATACTTTTAAATGCTGTCTAGCCAGCTCCCCAGCTCTATTTATTCTCAAAAATTTGACACATAGTCCAAATGTGTGGTCTCTGAATTCTGACCTCTGAATTCAGACTTAATAATTTCTCCTTGATCGATTTTAACAGTCCTCTTACTTCATGCCCAAACATTAATTTAAACGGACTGAATTTGGTTGATTCATTTGGTACATCTCTGATTGCAAAAAGCACAAATGGGACTCCCTTATCCCAATCATCTGGATAATCCTGACTCTAATCCTTCAATATGGTCTTCAGTGTTTGATGCCATCTCTTTAGCACTCCCTGCGATTGTGGATGGTACGCAGTAGATTTGAATTGCTTTATTTTGAAGTTATGCATAACCTCCTTGAATAGCTTGGATGTGAAGTTTGACCCATGATCTGACTATTGGTAGTCCATACCGAGTAAAAAAAAAAGATTAATTCTTCTACAACCCTTTTAGCTGTGATGTCATTTAATGGGATTGCCTCTGGACATCCAATGAACACATCCATTATTGTTAATAAATACTTATACCCACTTTTTGTTTGAGGTAGGGAACCTACACAATCAATGAAGACTCTTGCGAAAGGTTCCTCAAAATGCTGGAATAGGTATTAAATGTGCAGGTTTTATTACTGCCTATGGTTTTCTGATTAGCTGATATGTATGACACATCTGGCAAAATTCAACTCCATCTTTGTGAAGTCCAGGCCAGTGAAAATATCTTTGTATTTTAGCCTGTGTTTTCCTCACCCCTAAATGATCTCCTAGTGGTAGCTGATGCACCACTCTCAGCACCTCCTTTCCCTTTTTTTTCTCTTTCTTTCCCCACACTACCGCCTAACTGCGGTAGTGCTTATTTTTTTCCCCAGCACCCATGGTGTGTGTGTGCAGGTGTGAGACACAGTGAGAGACACAAGGTGCACAAATCTTTATTCAATTTCCACCACCAGGAAGATAGGAAAACACCCGAGTGGCCAGTGACAAGCAGTGCCCTTCACAAAAGGCAATGCTACGCTCCTGTTTATCTTCTTTTTTTCCCCCGAGTGGCCAGTGAGGCACCTCCTTTCTATGTCCCACTGGCAAAACAATCTGATGAACTGCTGCCCATTTAATCATCTGCTTGAATGTGTGATGGTCTCCATTTCCTCATTAAGACATAATTTGTGAAGTAACACCACACAGGAATAAATTCACTCTCCTTCTCGGTATATGCCTTTTTGATACAATTGTTTTAAATTATCATCTTTCTGCTGCAACTCAATAAAGCTTAGCAGAGTTAAAGATTCTTGCATTTTTACCCGTTTGCTCCTATTCTGTTCCACTTATCTGATCAAAAAATGTCTCTGATAACGCTACTTGAGCTTCCTTATCTGTGCCTTTTGATCTCTCCTGTTTCAGCTTGTGCCTCTGTGACCTCGTTAAGACGCAATCTGGGAAAATTTCCAAATAAACCTCTGATAGTGTTTTAGTTGCCTGAGTCTCCACTGGCTTTTCAACTAGAGTAGGCAGCACGCCTACCGGTGAATCAGCTACATCATTTACAAGGACAAATTGTATTCCTGGAGCTGAAAGTTTGCCCAGTACTCCTACTACAGATTCTCCACTCTTCTCCGGACTCTCTAGTCTCGCTTTACATAATTGAGCACTTTTTGTCTCACCGTGGATTCCAGTTAGCAGTCCCTTTTCTGGCAATAGGAGTACATATCTCCTCACCCTTCTGAATCACAGACTGAGAGGATCCTGTGTCCCTTAATATTGTAACCTCTTTACCTGCTACTCCTGGCAAATAAACTTTACCCTTGCAAGTATATTTATATCCAGCACTTCCTCCTTAATCAACCTCTGATTCAGCTTTCCAGCTTCCATTGGGCTTTCTGTTACCATGCCATCTAAACTTCCAGGCTTTATCTGGTTTTCCTACATCTGGCTTTCTCCTCTCCCACCAACACTGATTTTGTGTGGCCCACTTCATTACAATGAAAACACTAGAGCTTTTTAACTTCTTTCTCCCTCTCAAGGGTTTCCTTTTAACCCTGTGGTAAGTTCTCCTTATGATCTTCACTGAGATCTACCTTTCCCTTTCCATGTGAGGATTTGTCTTTGCCCCAATTTCTACCCCTCATGGACTGAAATTGATTCTGAAAGTCAAACCGTGTTTTATGGACCAGCTCATAACCATCAGCCCCTTCAGCTGCCAACCTTGTTGTTTTAACTCTCTGCTCTTCCACATGAGTTTGTGCTACTTCAGGCAGTGAATTTTTGAATTCCTCCAAAATAATGACCTCTTTAGGTTTGCTCTATATTTAAAGCTCTTATCCATCTATCAAAATTACTTTGTTTGAACCTTTCAAACTCAGTGTAGATTTGACTGGGATCCCTCCTTAGTTTCGTCTTTAGGCTTCTGGTACAAGCTCATACACACTTCAGATGGCGTTTTTCACTTCCTCATTCTCCCCAGATAGCTCCACTGATAGAGATCCGAAGGCCTAACTGGGCCTACCTACAAGTTTTGTTTGGATCAACAAAACCTACATGGTCAATGGCCACTGCATTTGTTTAGCTACCTTTTCAAATGAGATGAAAAAGGCTTCCACATCCTTCTCATCAAATTTAGGCAATGCTTCAACACACTTAAACGGTTTCTCACTAGGCTTTTGAATACCAGGGCTGGAAATGTGTTGCTGGACCCTCCTCCCTATCTTTTATCTTAGCCTGCTGGACAAACTTTCCTCATTCCTGAAGAAGGGCTAATGCCCGAAACGTCGATTCTCCTGTTCCCTAGATGCTGCCTGACCTGCTGCGCTTTTCCAGCAACACATTTCCAGCTCTGATCTCCAGCATCTGCAGACCTCACTTTCTCCTTTTGAATACCAGGGGCTTGCTCATCCTCACTCTCTTCCTCAATAAGCCTACCCTCAGCCTTTATCTCCACCTTTTAAGCTGACTGTCCTTTTAAAGTGTTGGGTTTTGAAGTTCAAATGCTATCTTTTTTTTTTCCTTTCTCTTCCGCTGTTCTCTCTTTCCCCCCTCTCTTCTGCTCTTAATCTCCACTCAAACTGTTTCAAGTCTGCTGCCCTTTCCTGATCTCTCACCTTGAACTCAAGCGGCTTCGTTTGCAACTGAATTCTTGCCGTCTCTACATATTCTGATGGTGTTTTCAGCGAATTTAAACGCTGAGCTACTGCTGTAATTATCTCTCCTTTCCTCACAGAAGGAGGCAGCTCTAACTCCAGCTTGTCTGCTATCTCCAGCTCCAGAAAACTCTTGGCAACTAAAACAGCCATTGCTATCTCAAGCTTTGTCTACCTAACCAAACCAACACCTGAAATAATGACACTCGCACCTCCCACTTGCTGTTTAAAATCCTGCTAAGAACCCCCAATCTGTTATGGGCTAGGCCAGACCACTCAAAACATTCTTAACCAGGCAGCCCAGACCATAACAGCGCCTGAGACCCGGGTTCAATTCCCGCCTCAGGCGACTGACTGTTTGGAGTTTGCACGTTCTCCCCGTGTCTGCGTGGGTTTCCTCCGGGTGCTCCGGTTTCCTCCCACAGTCCAAAAGATGTGCAGGGTCAGGTGAATTGGCCATGCTAAATTGCCCGTAGTGTTATGTAAGGGGTAAATGTAGGGGTATGGGTGGGTGTCGCTTCGGCGGGTCGGTGTGGACTTGTTGGGCCGAAGGGCCTGTTTCCACGCTGTAATCTATTCTAATTCTAATAACTTTGCAATTTGCTTTAGTAAGTGTGCAGTGAAAATTGCCTGGAGTTAAGGTGGCTGGGTTGACTGCCAGGTTTTAAGACAGAAAAAAAATTATTCACAAAATTATGGAATGATGCACAAAGAAACAGAATAAATGGACACCTACAGAATTGCGCCTATACAAACTAGACTTAATTATGCTGTTCCGTATATGCAAAATAGTCCCAATAAACAAACCCCTTTCAACACAGTAAAAATGAAACAAAGGTTTACAGGTCGAGGGCAGAAGGAGAGAGGGGCCCGGAAGCCTGTTTCCACACAGCCCACTGCTGAACTGACTCAAACAAATCTCCAGTTTCTAGGACTGACCACTCTCCTTTTCATGATACAGGTCACTTCTAAAGCGTAAGCTTTGGACTAAAGTCTCATCTGTTTAGGTATAAACTAAAAAGCCTTTCATCTCTGTACCAAACCTGTCAATCCAGAGCCAGCGTGGTTTACGACCCTTATGATAAAAACCAAGGACACAGTATCCTTGAGAAAAGGAACAGCTTTGTAACAACACCAACCCTTTGAAGGGTAACCCACCCAGACCCATTCCCCTCCCTTATTACCTTATACTTAGGCACCTAACCTACACATCCCTGAACACTATGGGCAATTTAGCATGGCCAATCCATCCTAACCTACACATCCCTGAACACTATGGGGCAATTTACCATGGCCAATCCACCCTAATCTACACATTCCTGAACACTATGGGGCAATTTAGCATGGCCAATCCACCCTAACCTACACATCCCTGAATACTATGGGGCAATTTAGCACGGCCAATCCACCCTAACCTATACATCCTTGAACACTATGGGGCTATTTCCCTTGGCCAATCCACCCGAACTTACACATCCCTGAACACTATGGGTAATTTAGCATGGCCAATCCACCATAACCTACACATCCCTGAACACTATGGGGTAATTTAGCATGGTCTATCCACCCTAACCCACACATCCCTGAACACTATGGGGTAATTTAGCACGGCCTATCCACCCTAACCTACACATCCCTGAACACTATAGGCAATTTAGCATGGCCAATCCATCCTAACCTACACATCCCTGAACACTATAGGCAATTTAGCACGGCCAATCCATCCTAACCTATATATCCCTGAACACTATAGGCAATTTAGCACGGCCAATCCACCCTAACCTACACATCCCTGAACACTATAGGCAATTTAGCATGGCCAATTTATCCTAATCTACAGATAGGTAATTTAGCATGGCCAATCCACCCTAACCTACACATCCCTGAACACTATAGGCAATTTAGCATGGCCAATCCACCCTAACCTACACATCTCTGAACACGATAGGCAATTTAGCATGGCCAATCCACCCTAACTTACACATCCCTGAACACTATGGGACAATTTAGCATAGCCTATTCACCTAACCTGCATATCTTTGGACTGTGGGAGGAAACTAGAGCACCGATAGGAAATCCTCGCAGACACAGGGAGAATGTACAAACTCCACACAGACAGTCACCCAAGGCTGGAATAGAACCTGGGTCCCTGGTGCTGTGAGGTAGCAGTGCTAACCACTGGGCCACCAAGCCACCCCCAATGCTTGCTGACCAAATCTTGGCTTACAAAATAAATAAATATTTGCAACATTTATATGATACAAATATTTACATAGAAATTTATAAAATAAATGAACGTTGCATTTTAGTAAGATTTACAAGGGCAGGACTTACACAGTGGTCGGGCTCTGGGGAGTGTTGATGAACAGAGACACCAGGGGCGCAGTGACATAGTTCCTTGAAAATGGTGTCACAGTTGGACAGTAGTGAAAAAGACTGTTGGCATGCTTGACTTCATTGGTTAGAGCATTGAGTACAGGAGTTGGGACATCTTATACAGTTATAGAAGACATTGGTAAGGCTACATTTAGTGTACTGTAGACCATTCTGGTCGCCCTCCTATGGGAACAATGTTTTTAACTGGAAAGAGTGCAAAAAAGATTTACAAGGACGTTACGAGTTATAAGGAGAGGCTGGTTAGATTTCCTACATTATGGGAAACAGGCCCTTCATCCCAACAAGTCCATACTGACCCTCTGAAGAGTAATCCACCCAGACCCTTATATTTACCCCAGCTAATATACCTAATACTATGGGCAATTTAGCATGGCCAATTCACCTAATCTGCACATCTTTGGACTGTGGGAGGAAACCCACACAGACATGGAAGAATGTGCAAACTTCACGCAGTCACCCGAGGCTAGAACCGAACACAGGTCCCTGGTGCTGTGAGGCAGCAGTGCTAACCACTGAGCCACCAAGCTACGTCAGACTGGGGCTGGGTCTCTCCTCCTTTGAATCCAGGAGGCTGAGGGCTGACGTTATAGAGGTTTATAAAATCATGAGGGGCATGGATAAAGTGAACAGCCAAGGTCTTTTCCTCAGGGTATGGGAGTTCAAAACTAGAGAGCAGAGATTTAAGGTGAGAGAGGAAAAGGACCTGAGTGCAACCTTTTCACACAGAGGGCATAGAGAGTATAGGGAAAGTGCTGCCAGAGGAATTGGTAGAAGGAGATACAATTACAACATTTGAAAGACACTGAATAGGAAAGATTTAGAGGAATATGAGCCAAGCAAATGGGACTAGTTCAGTTCAGGAAACCTGGTTGACATGGATGAGTTGGGCTGTTTCTGTGCTGTGTGACTTTAGGATTCTGTGAGGCTTGAAAACCAGAGAACACCAACACAAAATAATTTTGAAAGAAAGGGGAGGTTGCTGAGAAATGATCTTGTACAGCAGCTGGAAAATTCTTCTTGAAAGGATAGTGGAAACAGATTCTATTGTCTAGACTCGAAAAGTTTGTTTGCTCTCTCTCTCTGTGGATGCTATCTGATGCACTCCAGCATTTGTTGTTTCCAGTACAGATTCCAGCATCTGCAGTAATTTGCTCCTTCAATTGTCCATGATTAGTTTCCATGGATGGGGATTTGAAATGAAGATAAATGACTGCAGACCAACAAGCTGAAGTTCACCCTTTTGAACTGTCTGACTCCATGGTTAGTAACTTTGCCGGGTAGCCAACCTGTCAAAACCATGAATTGTATAACAAATCTGATTTGCATTCCCCATTTCCGCACTCAGTTAAGGTAGTCTGTAAAGGTTTAGTGGTGTCTACATTTATTATGCCACGATCTCATGCTTTGGTCAATTTATTTTAGGTTCTCTGTAAGTTTTATGCATAAGTCTGGGTCCAATATATCTGTGTCTGTGCATGTTTCCTGTGTGGAAATGTTTTGTCGCTTGGTGTTTCAAGAGCACTTTCTTTCTGTTTGCATTTTGGTATGTGTGTGTCTGTTACTTATCCGTCTCCTTTAATCAAACAGTATAACACATAACGAGGCTATTCGGTCCATCTGTGTAGGCTAACTCTTTGACAGATATAAATAAAATTAGGATGCTTTGGCCGATGTAACTAATTTACCAGTCTCGACCCGAAATGTTTCTTAATACTGCCAGACTTACTGAGTTCCTATAGCCCTTACTGTTTTTATTTTTGACAGGAGTAACTGATCAGTCCCACTCCCCAGTTTTTTCTTTTATAGAGTAAATAGATAAATTGCTTTCAGTGGCTGGAGCACAAGTAGCCATCATCAAAAGATTACAAAGAGTAGAGTAGGTGTAAACATTTCACACAGTTTCTGAAACCTGCTGTCTCAAAGGAGAATAAAATTACTGTACGTTCAGAATGGATGGAGTGAGTGGTGAAGTGATGGAAAGAGAGAGATGGTCGGAGAGAAATTGTCTGGGAGAGAGATCGCACATTACCATAAAGCAACAAGTAAGAGACTGAGAGAATATAACAGAAAGCAAAAGGCACAGAGAAAGAGATTCAGAGAAAGAAGGGGGGCCAGAAAGATACTAAAAAGAGAAAGAGAGAGCAAAGAAAGAGTTGGAAGTTCACTGAAGGAAAATAACTGTCTGGATGGTGCAGAGAGAGCAAAGGACAGGACAGTTGGCGTTGTCAGAGAGGACAGAGGAAGGTTTCAGTAAATGGGGAATGGCACCAAGGAAGGGGGAGTTGATTCACCAGCATCAAACATATAGGATGGTCAGGGATGGAAAGTTCACAAAGTGAGATCTTACAGTAAGTTCTCCAGCTTTCCAATCAAAAACCTGGACAAGGGCAAGGAGCCAGGTCCCATAGCTCTGAGATGGCGTCGAACTTTATCAAACGGAGAAAAAAGGGAAGTATATAAGGTGATTAGGGAGACCGTGGCCGGTTACAATTATGACTTAAGCTACTGCGATATTCATCCCACTTGAGACAGCAAAACAAAGGACTGTTAGTTTTACACACACACAGACACACAGTCAAATTCAGCTTCTGCATACAGAATATGAAAGACAATACTTTTTCTAAGAAACTTAATTCAAGTGTATTTCATTGGAAGAGACCAGAAAACCCCAGAAACTAGATTTAGGTGAAAGAGGAAGAAGTGGATTTCATCGTAAATTCTACATTTTGGATCATTTTATACATGATCGAGGCCTACTTTAATTTACTGGCTTCAAAATTATCTTTCTTCAGTTAGATGGTACATCTTTCAAGTTCATTGCATTAATTAACCCAGATAAACTGGGAAAAATGCACAATTTTTGAACATTTCGCAATCCTGATAGAATCTATCACTAGCCCATTAACTCGATACCATAAAACTTCACGTGTTCAAAACGTCAACACGATTGATTTGAAAGAAACTGGTTCAATCTGTCTTGCCTATTGTTATCTATTTTTTGCGTAATCTTGCTTTTACAGATATGGCACAACACCTCTATTCAATCATGAGGTTTCGATGTTTCTGTGAGCCTGGCTTCTGTTCAGATGTTTTGTCTGCATTAAAAATAAAACATCAAAAGAATGTGTGCCTATACAAAATCAGCTGCACTACTTTAATTACCCTAACAATCTGTTCTTTTCAGTAAGAATGGATTATCCAAAGTGGTTGCAATCTGGAAAATATCATTTATTAACTGAGCCCAATTGCAGATGGAGCAGTATTTGAAACTGGATAGAAAACAATGAGCAATAACGAAACATCTTGGTACTAAAAGTTGAATCATTTTTAGTTTAACATGGCACGCAAAGCTACAAATAATGAAAGTGGCAGGTCAGAGAAAGGTGAAAGGCACATGCAACAGGACTTTTCCATAAGTATTTGACATCATCTTTCTGTTCAGTGAATGCTCCCTGGGCTGAGTCAGAAGGTTGTAGGAGCGACTGCAGCAAGTCATTGAAAAAATCCAGACCCACAATCTTTTGCATTACTGAGAGGCCGCTGAATTGATGGAGGAGCTGCGCAAAGGGAATGCTGCATTGCTCCGTGAGTTAGCACTGTGGGAGCATTGACTGTCAGATACGTGGTAGCATTTATAAAGAAGAAGGAGAAGAGTGGGACATTCTCTTGGTGTGCAGGATTATAAAGTTGAATCAGTTTGAGCGCAGGTAAGGAATAATAAATAAAGTAACACATTTGCAGGAATGCTTATATGCTTCACAGCAGAAGCTGTCCTACGGGAGATACTTTAAACCAACAAATTGTGGGGGGAGTTTGTGAAAAGGGCACTGCAATAACATGGGTGGTTTTAATCTTTAAATACAGTGGACAAATCAAACTGGCAAATAGAGTCATAGATAAAGTCATTGAGATGTACAGCATGGAAACAGACCCTTTGGGCCAACTGCCGATCAGATATCCTAAACTAATTTAGACCCATTTGCCAGCACTTGGGCCAATATCCCTCTAAACTCTTCCTATTCATAGACCATCCAGATGCCTTTTAAATGTTGTAATTGTACCAGCCTCCACCACTGATTTTGGCAGCTCATTCCATACACGCACTACACCCTGCATGAAAAGGTTGCCTCTTAGGTCCCTTTTCAATTTTTCCCCTCTCACCCTAAACCTGTGCCCTCTAGTTCTGGACTCCCCCACCCCAGGGAAAATACCTTGTCCATTTACCCTGTCCAAGCCCCTTGTGATTTTATAAACCTCTATAAGGACACCCCTCAGCCTCCAACACTTTGTAGCCTACACATTACAGCGTATGATGCATGAAAGGCATTTCCAAACAATATATACTGGAAGCAATCGGGTAACAGGCTAATGTAGACCCGGCCCCATATAATGATACAGGATTAATTAATAGCTCAAATTATAGGATCATCTCGGTAAGCGTGATCATAATATGATGGAATTTCAGAATGAGTTTGAGTGCAAAACTGCAGTTAGTGTCTGAAACTTTAATAAAAATGAATGTAAGGATATCAAGACAAAGTTGAACATAGAACATAGAACAATACAGCCCAGGAATGGGCCCTTCAGCCAACAATTTTGTGAAAAACATGATGCCAAATTAAACTAGTCCCTTTTGCCTGCTCTTAGTCCATATCTCTCCATTCTTAGCATGTTCCTGTGCTCATCTGAAATTCCCTTAAACAGCCCTATTGTATCTGCCTCAACCATCACCCCTAGCAGTGTGTTTCAGATTCCTACCACTCTGTGCAAAAAAGACTTGTCCCTCACATCTCCTTTGAACTTTCCCTCTCTCACCTTAAATTCATGGCCCTTGGTATTAGACATTTCAACTCTGGGAAAAAGATTCTGACTCTCAACCCAATCTATGCATCTCATAATTTTATAGACTCCTATCAATTCTGCCCTCAGTCTCCACTGCTCCTGAGAAAACAATCCAGCTTTTTCTAGAGTCTCCTTTTAGCTCATACTCTCTCATCCAGGCAGGATCCTGGTAAACCTCTCTGGACCCTCTCCAAAGCCTTCACATCCTTCCGTTAATGTGGTGACCAGAATTGAACACAATATTCTAACCGGAACTGTATCAACAAATACATTGAGTTAGACCCCACCTACTACCACTTGGGAAAAGGAACAGGAAGTGACTTCACCACAGGAAGTTACATCACCACAGGAAATGACATCAGCAACCCAAAGAAACCTAAACATATAAATAGAAAGCAGGAATTATCAGCAGAGCTTTGCCTGAGGCCCACTAGTAGGGTGACGAAACATCTGGAACCTTCCAGCTCAGCGAGCAGACCCACATCCATAAGTGTAGCTTAACCCCCAAAGACATCCTGACTCTTGTACAGTCAGTTCTGCTACTACTCATCTTTCGTTCACACAAATTGGCTATAACGCGATTGCTGAAATGGGAATGCTGTTTCTAAAACACGAGCTTGTAAAATGTGTATTGTCTATAATGTGATTAGATCGCCAACACTTTAAGTATTATTTGTATTGCGTGAGTTTTGTACAGCACGGGGTTGCACAGAAACAGGATTATCGCGTTATAAAAAAAACTGTATACCCAATTACTCAACAATGGTGGAATGGTAAATAGGAAAGAGGTTAAAAGGAAAGAGGTTGCCAATAGTGGAGACAGTCCACACATCTCAACAAAGACTTATTCCATTGAAAATGAAAGAATCTACAAGAAGAATGCAATGTCTCTGACTAAGACCATGAGATATAGGAGCAGAAATTAGGCCATTCAGCCCATCAAATTGGCTCTGCCATTCAATCATGGCTGATACATTTCTCAACCTGATTCTCCAACTTTCTCCCCATAACCTCTGATCCCTTTGCCAATCAAGAACCTATCTATTTCAGTCTTAACTATACTCAATGACCTGGCCTCCACAGCCTTCTGTGGCAGTGAATCCCACAGATTCCCCACTCTCTGGCTGAAGATGTTTCTCCTTATCTGCATCCTAAAAGGTCTTCCCCTTACTCTAAGGCTGTTCCCTTGTGTCTGAGTCTCTCCTACCAATGGGAACATCTTCCCAACATCGACTCTGTCTAGTTCTTTCAGTATACTGACTGTTTCAGGCCTAAGTAATGCTGAAGGCTCCAATTCATCTCTATCACTCCACCCACGTTAGAATTGCATCTCTTGCTGAGGCCTGCCTCGCCAATATTGCCATCCAGCACAACCAAGAACAAAACCACCAATCCTCATGTGCCAAAGTTCGCCGCTAGGCCTACAGGCGTCACCTCCGCCAATGTAGCAGCTGCTGTTTCTTAGTGTCCTGTGTGTACCTGCTCTCCTCCTTGCTGGGCTTTCTCATCCCAACACCGGGCCCACTCATCTCTGCATTGGCTTCACTCACCTCCACGCTCGGCTTGCTCTCCCTCCATGAACCTGTGTCGAGATAGCTCTCTGCTGTTAATGCCCTCTGAACTCTCTACAGTAAGTGAGTGATATAAGAGGTAAGTAAATGAGAAAAATGGTAAAAAACAAGAGAAAGAAAAGAAATAGAAACAAAATGAAAAGCAGACAGAGCGAACGAGCTTCAGGCTCAAGAGCCCTAATCTGCTGCCGTCTTGTTCATGAATAAATGTCGCTGCGTGTGACTCAACTTTCACACTTTTCAGAAGTAAATATCATCCAGGCAAACAATGCTACATGTATCTGCTGATGGAACCTGGGTATTAACTATTCTTTTGCAACTGACTACTCAGATGACTGTCTCCACTAGAACACCTAGAAAATTGAATTGGCAGTTATTGCAACCCTGTCAGATGTGTTAATGGTTTTCAAAGAGTCATGGAGTCATACAGCAAGGAAACAGACCCTTTGGTCCAACCAGTCCATGCTGAACATAATCCCGAACTAAACTACTCTCATCTGCCAGCTCCTAGCCTTTACTCTTCCAAACCTTTCCTATCCATGGACTTATCCAAATGTCTTTTAAATGTTGTAATTGTACCCACATCCACTATTTTCTCAGGAGGTTCATTCTACACGCGAACCACCCTCTGTGTAAAAATATTGCCACTTATGTCTTTTTAAAATCTCTCTCCTTTCATCTTAAAAACGTCTTGAAATCCCCCATCCTAGGGAAAAGACAACCACCATTAACTCTATCCATGCCTCTCATTATTTTATAACTTCGATCAAATTGGCGCGCAACCTCCTACGCTCCAATGATAGAAGTCCCAGCCTTTCTTTATAACTCACACCTTCAATACCCAGCAACATCCTGGTAAATCTCTCCTGAACCCTCACCAGCTTAACAACATCCTTCCCATAACAGGGCGACCAGAACTGGACCCAGTATTCCAAAAGAGGCCTCACCAATTTTCTGTACAACCTCAAGATGACTTCCCAACCCCTATACTCGAAGGACTGAGCAATGAAGGTGGGTGTGCTAAACACTTTTTAACCACTCTGTCTATATGTGATGCAAACTTCAAAGAATTAAGTACCTGTACCCCTCGGTCCCTCTGTTCTATAACTACCCAAAGCCCTACTGTCAATTGTGCAAGCCCTACCCTCTGAGATGGGCGAAAAACAGTTGGTCATCTGCGATGCACGCTGTGGTCTTAAAGATAAATAGGTTCCAGCCCCTCTCGGGCTTGGTCATATGCATCGCACAAGGTTGAGCACAGATGTCTTTTAACTGTATAATTTCTAAATAGTGGTCAGCAAGGAGTCAATGCTACTTCATACAACTTTACTGATGCTATTAAAGCTGGTACAAGAGGTTACGCAGGATAGGTCTCCGGCTTGTATACAGCAACATCAATGACATGTATGTATGCTCATTGTAAGCAATCAACGTCCTTTCACAAAAATGGTGAAGCAGAGTTTACAAGTTGGCGATAATCCTCAGAAGATGTTCAAAGACATTTAACAAGATCAGAAATGGTCCATGACCCCTGAACTTCTGGTTAGCCAATCATCCAAAGAAGGGACCTAAGGGTCCACTTCCTCATACAGAGGGTTGTGAATGTATGGAATGAGCTGCCAGATGAAGTGGTGGAGGCTGGCACAACTGCAGCATTTAAAAGGCATCTGGGTCAGTATATGAAGAGGAAGGGTTTAGAGATCTCTCTAAAGTGCTGGCAAATGGGAATAGATTAGGTTAGGGCAGCATGGTGGCTCAGTGGTTAGCACTTCTGCCTCACAGCGCAAGGGACCCAGGTTCGATGCCCCCTTGGGTGACTGTCTGTGTAGAGTTTGCATAGTCTTCCCGTGTCTGTGTGGGTTTACTCCATGTGCTCCGGTTTCCTCCCACAACCCAAAGATGTGCAGGTTAGGTGAATTGGATGTGCTAAATCACCCATAGTGTTTAGGGGTGTGTAGGTTAGGGTGGAGTAGCCTGGAGAAATGTAATGGCGGAGGGTTGGTGTGGACTTGTTGGGCCTAATGGTCTGTTTCGACACTGTAGTGATTCTATGATAAGTCTGTTTCTGTGCCAGACATCTTTAAGACTCTATGAATTCTAAAATGCAAATTCCAGTTTTGGACTCTATCTTAGAAGCAAGGATACTGATGAACTATTGTCTCTGGGTTGTTCGGTACTCAGGCTGCTGCTAACCAAATAAACTCTGCATCCATTTTAATACAATTTCTTCCCTTCTGTGTTTGCGGGCAGGCTTATATTTCAGTGTATTATTACAACCCCAGGAGAAAGTGAGGACTGCAGATGCTGGAGATCAGAGCTGAAAATGTGTTGCTGGAAAAGCACAGCAGGTCAGGCAGCATCCAAGGAGCAGGAGAATCGACGTTTCGGGCATGAGCCCTTCTTCAGGAATGAGGAAAGTGTGCCCAGCAGGCAAAGATAAAAGGTATGGAGGAGGGACTTGGGGGAGGGGCGTTGGAAATGCGATAGGTGGGAGGAGGTTAAGGTGAGGTGATAGGCCGGAGTGGGGGTGGGGACGGAGAGGCCAGGAAGAAGATTGCAGGTTAGGAAGGTGGTGCTGAGTTCGAGGGATTTGACTGAGACAAGGTGG
>NC_057756.1:4846395-4852569 GCF_004010195.1 Chiloscyllium plagiosum | reverse complement strand
GGAGTTCGGCGTGGGGGCGGAGACGCATGCGGCGTGGTCGTTGTGCAGGTGAGTGATGTCACTGGGGGCGGAAGTGGCTGCGGCGATGGCAACCCAGGGGGCGGAAGTGGCTGCGACGACGGCAGAAGCGGTGTTATTCCCGATAGTCGCGGACCCCGATGTCGGCGTGTTATAACCCCAGGTCCAGTAACATGTAAAATAAATCTTCCTGCTGGTTTGACTTTTCAAATGTGCTTTTGCCATCGGTTATAAAGTGTCAAAAGGGAAAGTTGGAAACATCTAAATCATTGGAGGTGAGATTTGTTTCAAAGCTTGAACCACAACATATAGATTTGTTAAATACACTCTTGGACACTGACATCCGTCTATCGGCATCTGATCCATTGTGTAGACATGGTCAACAAAGGTTTGAATACACTGACTTCAGTTTCCAGCTTTTGTTCCTCTATAGATTAGATTCCCTACAGCGTGGAAACAGGCCCTTCGGCCCAACAAGTCCACACCAACCCTCTGAAGAGTAACCCGCCCAGACTCATTTCCCTACATTTACCCCTGACTAATGCACCTAACACTACGGGCAATTTAGCATGGCCAATTTACCCGACCTGCACATCTTTGGAAACCAGAGCACCCGGAGGAAACCCACGCAGACACCGGGAGAACGTGTAAACTCTGTGCAGACAGTCGCCCAAGGCTGGAATTGAACCCGGGTCCCTGGCATTGTGAGGCAGCAGTGCTAACCCGCTGGGCCTCACAATGCAGTCCCTCAGTACTGACCCTTCAACAGTTCAGCACTCATTGGTACTGACCCTTCGACGTGTGGCACTCCCTCACTACTGACCATCTGACAGTGCAGCACTCCCTCAATAATGAGCGTCCGACAGTGCAGCACTCCCTCAATAATGAAGTCTGACAGTGCAGCACTCCCTCAATAATGAGCATCCGACAGTGCAGCACTGCCTCACTATGGACCATCTTACAGTGCAGCACTCCCTCACTACTGACCATCTGACAGTGCATCACTCCCTCAGTAATGAGCGTCTGACAGTGCAGCACTCCCTCAATAATGAAGTCTGACAGTGCAGCACTCCCTCAATAATGAGCATCCGACAGTGCAGCACTGCCTCAGTAATGAAGTCTGACAGTGCAGCACTCCCTCACTATGGACCATCTTACAGTGCAGCACTCCCTCACTACTGACCATCTGAGAGTGCATCACTCCCTCAGTAATGAGCGTCTGACAGTGCAGCACTCCCTCACTACTGACCATCTGACAGTGCAGCACTCCCTCACTACTGACCATCTGACAGTGCAGCACTCCTTCAGTAATGAGCGTCTGACAGTGCAGCACTCCCTCAGTAATGAAGTCTGACAGTGCAGCACTCCCTCACTACTGACCATCTGACAGTGCAGCACTCCCTCACTACTGACCATCTGACAGTGCATCACTCCCTCAGTAATGAGCGTCTGACAGTGCAGCACTCCCTCACTATGGACCATCTTACAGTACAGCACTCCCTCACTACTGACCATATGACAGTGCAGCATTCCCTCAGTAATGACTGTCTGACAATGCAGCATTCCCTCAGTATTGAGTGTCTGACAGTGCGCACTCCTTCACTCTGGACCATCTAACAGTGCAGCATTCCCTCAGTAATTAATCTCTGACAATGCAGCAGTCCCTTGCTATGGACCCTCTGACAGTGCAGCGCCCGCTGAGTACTGACCCTCTGACAGTGTGACTGCCTCTGTACTGATGCTCCAACAGTGCAGCACTGCCTCAGGATTGACCTTTTGACAGCACGTCCACATTATTGATCCTTCAACAGTGCAGCAATCACTCAATACTGACCGTCCAACAATGCAGCAATCCCCCTTCTTTACTGACCCTTCAGCAATACAGGAAGTCCTCAGTATTGACCCTCCAATAGTGCAGCAATCTCTCAGTACTGACTCTCTGACAGCGCAGCATTGTCTCTGTGTTTGGTTCTGGGACTGAAATTTGTTTAATCTTTGAAGCATTGACCGTTTGTCTGAAAGCAGTTTCAAAACGTGTACTTGTGTCTGGAGTGTGGGGTTTAAGTGTGAAGGAAACAGTAATAGATGGAGGGAGAGATACAGTCAGAAAGAGAGAAATCGCTGACATTTAGTGAGGCAGAAAGACTGGTCGAACTGTCACAATATTTTGCAATTTCAAAATATAAAGATCTGAAAACGCTGATACACAGCAGATTTAGTCTGGAAAGGTCGTTTACCTGTGGTAACCTCAACAGAAAAGAGACTGAAAAGAAATCTGTTCAGTTAAGATTTCTGGCATTGGCAAGGATTGATCATCATCTGGACGGATGTGCATGTGGTGACGTAGGTTGTGGTTACTGGTGGTGAGCTGTGAAGAGGGTTTCAATCTTGACATGAATTGTTGGCTCTGCTGAGGGTGTTGTGTGGGAGTTTCGAAACAGATAAAAATCAGGTGTGAAAGTTCAAATGCAAGGTCATCAGGACAGCCAGATAGGAGCAGGAGAGCACCCTTCGGCCCCTCGGATCTGCTGTCCTGTTCCGTGGTTGTTCTTTGGCTTCAACACTACCCTACCTAGTCACTCCCTTGATTCTTGCCTATCCCAGCCTGAAAGAGATTCAGCAATGACAAGCGTTCAGTGAAGATGTGTCTTTTGCACTGAGGGCAAAAGGGTCATTTCTTTTCCTGGGACTTTGCGTTCTCGAGTCCCTAGCAAGGCAAGAAACCGTCTCTCAGTTTTAACCCAGTCAAGCTTCATCAGCGTCTTACGTATATCGATGAGGTAGTATCTTCCTGAACCCCAATTCAAACAGCTCCCCCCTCAGAGGACATCCTCCCATCCTGGGAAATAATTTAGTGAACCTTGACCTCCATCCTTCCTTTGATATAGAGACAATGCTCTGATTGTTGTCTCATCCAGGAATATCTCATTCCATTCTTTCTTGGTTCTCCAAACCCCTTGCGACAATATACGTTCCTTCCAGGGGTGTGCCCAAGTCTTCTGGAATTTCAGTAGTTGCCAGTGATGTTTGTAAGAATGAAACCATTCTGCCTTTCTGTTCTTATTGCTTAAACGAATAACCTCCCACTTCCCCATATTATAGTCCACCTTTGTGCCCACTCACTTCATTCCTCTATGCCTCTTTGCAGGATGTTTTTGTGCCCTCTCACAGCTTATATTCTCTTTTAACTCTGCATTGGGCAAAGGCGTTAACAGAGATGGCAAACCGATGAAACATGGGCACTGATCCTGCCACACTCCGCTAGGCACAGGACGCCAACTTGAAAGTTGCTCATTTATACAATCTCGCTTTTCTTTGTATCTGTAAACAATCCTCATTCCTCTAGAAGGGCTCTTGCCCGAAACGTCGACTCTACTGTTCCTGGGATGCAGCCTGACCTGCTGTGCTTTTCCAGCACCGCAGTCTCCACTCTGATCTCCAGCATCTGCAGTCCTCACTTTCTTCTTATCCTCTACTCATGCTAATTTATTAACATTTACTTTGTGATTGTGTGGCAACCTATCCAAAACCTTTTGGAAATCTGAGAAGTACAGGTTCTCTCTCAGTCACAATGAATGGGTGAAAGAGTCCTGCATTGAAGGGGATGTACATTGTCAGAGACTATGAGGTCATTGAGTGATTAATACTGAAAGAACATCAAATCAGCAAAAAAGGACTACCTTATTGGAGAGTCAGCATCAAGGGAACACTGAATTGAGAGTGGATCCTTGGGGGAGCACTGCATTAACAGGGGGTCAATACTGAGGGAACATTGCACTGACAGAGGATCATCGCTGAGGGAACACTAAACAGCCAGAGCATTAATACAATAGGAGGACTGCACTGACACATCAATACTGAGCGAGCATTGCACTAACAGAAGGTCAGTATGGAGAGACTGCTATTCTCTCATATGTTCAGTAGTGCTGCACTACCTCAAGGTAAGAATTTCAATACTAGGGGAGCACTGCCCTGGTGAGAGGGTCAGCGTGAAGAGTCTGCTGCACTTTCAGGAGGGCATCAGTGAGGGAATATTGTAGCCTCGGACAGAAAGATAGTTCAGTGGGAGTGCTAGATTAGTGGAGGCAATGCCTTTTGGACAATCTGACAGCTCAACACAAAAACATTCTGCGACCCTATTTGAAAGATAAATGGAGAACTGCTCCACAGTAATATTTCTCCGCGAACATTACTGAAATGGACATTCATGACATTGTCATTTGTGGGAGCTTGCTGTGCACAGATTAGCTGCCACATTTCCTTCATTACACTCATGGCAGGAGCTTAGATCCACTTTATTAGCTAAAGAGCATTTGGAACATCTCAAAGGTGCTCATTGATTTGGTTCTTGAATGTCCTTAGATTAATGATCACTGGACAATCTCTGGACATGGCACCCAATCCAAAACCTTTTGGAAATCTGAGAATATAGGTTTCCTCTCAGTCAGAATGAATGGGCGAAAAGAGTACTGCATTGGGTCACCTCGCAGGGTCAACATGTACATGCTGGTGATGCTCCAGTAATGGAGGGGTAGACTCAGAGAAGGGTTTGAGATGTTTTTGCCTATCCCTCAGTTCCTGACGATGAGGCAGTTCAAGTTAAGTCCCCATCTTCCCAGGACCCTGTTCTCATCTCCATTAGACAGAGGGACACACAGCAGCATGGTGACTGGGTGGTTAGCACTGCTGCTTCACAGCGCCAGGGACCTGGGTTCAGTTCCAGCCTCGGGCGACTGTCTCTGTGGAGTTTGCACATTCTCCCCGTGTCTGCATGGGTTTCCTCCGGTGTCCCAGTTTTCACCTAAGCTGTGCAGGTTGGGTACATTGGCCATGCTAAATTGTCCCGTAGTGTTCAGGGATGTGTAGGTTAGGTGCATTAGTCAGGGGAACTGTAAAGTAATAGGATAAAGGAATGGGTCCGAGTGGGTTACTCTTCGGAGGGTCGGTGTGGACTTGCTGGGCCAAATGGCCTGTTTCAACCCTGTCGGGATTCTATTCTCTAGAGCATGTTGCTAAGGTCAGGATATCCCAAAAGCTCAACACAGACCCCTGGCATTAAGGATCCATTATTCAGCATTGGTGAGAAATATTCCTTGTGGGCCTACCTGCTTCCATCAACTAGATTTTAGCTGCTGGTTGTAGGATCTTGTGGGGTCACATTGGATCACCCAGTTGGGACAGACTAGACTGAGGGGGCACTGTCCAAGAAAAAGGGGACCCCTGTCTAAGAGGGAAATGAGGTGAATCCTTGTTTTTGTTAGAGGATCATTCGGCTGTGGAATTTATTTTCTCAGCAAGCCGTGTCATCGGGTATTTTTAACTCTGAGCTTAAGAAGATTAAGGAGTGGCAAGCGGGTCAAAGGTTACTCGTGAGGTTGGGGTTGTCAGGTTGAGTCCTGAATTCGATCAGCCGGGGTCAGATCAAATGGCAGAGGACATTCAAAGTCCAAATGGGAATTGGTGGTGGATGCAAAACTCGCTGCTGGTTGCATTCATACCCCAAAGGAATCGAGTTGCACTTGTTGGAGGTCAGTCATGCCAAGTCAAAGGCTGATTTGCAATAGTTCCTCAACATACTACCTGAGGCCCAACTATCCTCAGTTGCTTTACCAATGATCTTCTCTCTATCATCAGGTCAGAAGTGATGATGTTTGCCGAAAATTGCACAGTGTTCAGCACCATTCGTGAATCCTCAGATACTGAAGCAGCCAATGTTCAAATGCCACCAGACCTGGACAATATCCAGGCTTGGGATGACAAACGGCAAATACAGTTTGCACCACACAAGAGAGTATCTAGCCTTCATTTCATTGACATTTAATGGCATTAGTGTCACTGAATCCCCCACTACCAACATCCAAGTTGCTATTGACCAGAACTGAAAAATGTGTTGCTGGAAAAGCGCAGCAGGTCAGGCAGCATCCAAGGAGCAGGAGAATCGACATTTCAGCCATAAGCCCTTCTTTAGGAATGAGGAAGGTGTGCCAAACAGGCTAAGAGCTGAAAATGTGTTGCTGGAAAAGCGCAGCAGGTCAGGCAGCATCCAGGGAACAGGAGAATCGACGTTTTATGCCCGAGACGTCGATTCTCCTGTTCCCTGGATGCTGCCTGACCTGCTGCACTTTTCCAGCAGCACATTATCAGCTATTCATGCAT
>NC_057756.1:4840005-4846238 GCF_004010195.1 Chiloscyllium plagiosum | reverse complement strand
TAAGGTGAGGGTGATAGGCCGGAGAGGGGGTGGGGGCGGAGAGGTCGGGAAGAAGATTGCAGGTCAAGAAGGTGGTGCTGAGTCCGAGGGTTGGGACTGAGATAAGGTGGGTGGGGGAGGGGAAATGAGGAAGCTGGAGAAATCTGCATTCATCCCTTGTGGTTGGAGGGTTCCTAGGCGGAAGATGAGGCACTCTTCCTCTGATTTGGATAGGCCATTTGAATATAGTGGCTACAGGAACAGCTCAGAAGTTAGGAATCCTGGAGTGACTAACTCAGCTCCTGCCTCCCAAAGGCTTGTCTACTGTCTACAAGGCACTGGTCAGGAGTGTGATGGAACACTGCCTACTTGCCTGGATGAATGCAGCTCCACACCATCCAGGCCAGAGCGTTCACTTGATTAGCACTCAATGTATAAACATTCATTCCCTTCACCGCCAATGCTCAGTAACAGCAGTGTGTTCCAATTACAAGTGGACTGCATAAATTCACCGAGGCTTCTTTTGGACAATGAATCCATGACCACCAGCATCGAGAAGGACCAGGGCAGCAGATACATGGGAACACAAAACCCCTGCCTGTTCCTCTTCAAGCTACTCGCCATCCTGACTTGAAAATATATCAATGTTCCTTTAGCGTCACTGGGTCAAAAATCTTGAAAATTCTTCCGTTGTGTATCTGCAGCAAATGGATGCAGCGGTTCAAGAAGGCAGCTCACCACTTCTCAAGGGAGGTCCAGCCAGTGACGTCACAATGAGTATTTTTTTAAAAATTGGATCTTTTTGGATGTAGGTTTGCTCGTTGAGCTGGAAGGTTCATTTCCAGATGTTTCGTCACCCTACTAGGTAACTTCTTCAGTGGGCCTCAGGCAAAGCACTGCTGATAATTCTTGCTTTCTATTAATATGTTGGGTTGGTGATGTTATTTCCTGTGGTGATGCCATTTCCTGTGGTGAAGTCACTTCCTGTTCTTTTTCTCAGGGGGTTGGGGTAGATGAGGTTTAACTCGATGTATTCAAATCCCTCTACCAATAAAACCTAACATACTGTGTGCTTTCTTAACAGCACTATCAACCTGGGTGGAAACTTTCAGGTATCTATGGACATGGACACCAAGATCCCTCTGTGCATCCACACTACCAAGAGGCGACTGACTGTGTGGAGTTTGCACGTTCTCCCCGTGTCTGTGTGGGTTTCCTCCGGGTACTCCGGTTTCCTCCCACAGTCCAAAGATGTGCAGGTCAGATGAATTGGCCATGCTAAATTTTCCGTAGTGTTAGATAAGGGGTAAATGTAGGGGTATGGGTGGGTTGCGCTTCGGCGGGTCGGTGTGGGGCCGAAGGGCCTGTTTCCACACTGTAATGTAATGTAGTCTAATCTAATCACTATCAACCTGGGTGGAAACTTTCAGGTATCTATATACATGGACACCAAGATCCCTCTGCACATCCACACTACCAAGAATCTTTCCATTGACCCAATATTCTGCCTTCCTGTTATTCTTCCCCAAACTGAATCACCTCACATTTATCTGTATTCAATTCTATTTGCCCCCTCTCAGCCCAAATCTGCAGTTTATCCTTGTCCCCCTGCAACTTTCAGCATTCTTCCCCACTGTCCACCACTCCACCGACTTTCGTGTCATCTGCAAACTTACTAATCCATTCACCTATGTCTGCGTTCAAGTTATTTATAAAAATGAAAAACAGCAGAGGTCCCAAAACAGATCCTTGTGGCATACACTAGTAACCGGACTCCAGGCTGAATATTTTCCATCAACCACCACTCACTGCTTTCTAACAGAAAGCCAGTTCCTAATCCTATTTCTGTGTATAATGCAGAAGTTGCAGGATCAGTTCATTCTAAAAAGGAAGAAAGATCCTAAGAGGAGGCATGGGTGGCCGTGGCTGATGAGGGAAGTTAAGAAACATATAAAGCTAAAAGAGAAAAAGTATAACATAGCAAAGATAAGTGGTAAAACGGAGGACTGGGAAGCTTTTAAAGAACAACAGAGGATTACTAAGAAGGAAATACACAGAGAAAAAATGAGGTACGAAGGTAAACTGGCCAATATTATAAAGGAGGGTAGTAAAAGTATTTTTAGGTATGTGAAAGGCAAAAAAATGGTTAAGACTAAAATTGGGCCCTTGAAGACAGAAACAGGGGAATATATTACAGGGAATATATTACAGGGAACAAAGAAATGGCAGAAGAATTGAATTGGTACTTCAGATCTGTGTTCACTGGGGAAGACACAAGCAAAACAGGGGAATATATTACAGGGAACAAAGAAATGGCAGAAGAATTGAATTGGTACTTCAGATCCATGTTCACTGGGGAAGACACAAGCAATCTCCCTGAGGCAACGGTGGCTGAAGGACCTGAACTGAAGGGAATTTATATTTGCGAGGAATTGGTGTTGGAGAGACTGCTAGGTCTGAAGGTTGATAAGTCCCCAGGGCCTGATGGTCTACATCCCAGGGTACTGAAGCAGGTGGCTCGAGAAATCGTGGATGTGTTGGTGATTATTTTCCAGAGTTCGATAGATTCGGGATCAGTTCCTGCGGATTGGAGGGTGGCTAATGTTATACCACTTTTTAAGAAAGATGGGAGAGAGAAAGCAGGAAATTATAGACCAGTTAGTCTGACCTCATACACACAGGTGCTTGTCATACGCACAGGTACTTGTGAAGATATGGACCCCTCCAAAGGGGTCTCTTGGTTCAAGATCGGTCAAAGGAATCACGAGGAGTATGGTTTGTTTAAAACAAGGTTACCAGTTTAATAAATTAAGGCAGCCCGGCACAGATTTACCCTGCAATACAGAAGTTAAAAGCTTCCGTGTTACGTGGAGAAATGGCACAATTACATACAAAAATTTTTAAGAGCCTTAATTACAAGAAAAGGCCAATCACTTATAATAAGGTGACATGATTTACAGCAGGTTAATCCAATGGTATTTCCTGAGAAACAGATTGTTTTACGTGCAAAGTCATCCCAGGCTTGCTAGTCCAAGGTTAGTTCAAATACTAAATCACTGTCTTATGATTCATATTGTGAAAAATCCATTGTTTTATCTTCTATTTTAGCTTAATTCAGCAGTACAGGTTCACAAAGTCAAATTATACTTTGCAGCCATTTTGTTGTGCAACTTTAAATTGAAAAGCCATTTTGTGGTTAATAAAAATCCACATATACTTGTTGCTTCTGACAACAGCCTAAATTCAAACTTTAGATCCTTACTTGTAATGTCCCAGTTTAAAACAACATTCACTCTGTCTTAAAGGTACAGTACATGCTTTCAACTTTGTAATTTCTCTTCATTTCAGTCCTATAAAGTTTACCCCTTATTCTTACACTATGAGTCCTGGTTCTGGACTCCCTGCCATTGGGAACATCCTTTCTGTGCCTAGCCCATCTGGTACTGTTAGAGGTTTCTGTGAGATCCCACCATCCCTTTGTCCTAAACTCCAGTGAATACAATCTTAACCGACTCAACCTCATCAAATGTTAGTCCTGGAATTCCTCAGAATCAATTCAGAAAACCATTGCTGCACTCCCTGTTTAGCAAAAACATCCTTCCTGAGCTACAGAGACCAAAGCAATACACAATTTTCTAGGTATGGCCTCAATAATGCCCTCATGTCATTCTTGTTCCTCTACTTGAATTCTCTCACTTTGAAGGCCAACATACAGTTACTGCCTGCTGCACTGGCATGTGTACATTCAGTGTCTGGTGCACCAGGACACCCAGGTCTTGTTGAAATTAGCGAGTACAAGGTCTTGGAGAGAAGATGGTAGCACTTAATGCTGGTGGAATGGCGAATGTCACTGCCCTCCCTTCGACACTCTGGATTCAACCTCCTTGGGCTGCCACCAACGATTCCTCTAATTTTATCCGGGGACCTGGGAAGTCCTTGGGGAGCAGAGGCCTCCGGAAGTGGAGGCCAATATGTTGGCACACCAATCGACACGTGTTGAACCTCCCGAAGTTGCACGGTTTGGAGGGAACAATGCTGGCAAACTCGAACTCGGCTGGCTCAGTCTAGCATGGTGCCCTCCTCTGCCCGTTCTGGGGGAGGACCATGGTGCATCTCTGTGCCATCCCTTCCTGCGGCCTCTCCATAAAGCATGGAACCACGTGCCCCGTCTTCACCTTACACCTGTGTAACGATGCTGGTACTTTAACAAGGTGTAAGGTATAGGGTTAAAATTGTGCAGAATAAGGGAACAGGTATTGCTTCTGCAAAAGCTTACATTATAAAATTAGGCTGCGCATGCAAATACTAAACAGTGAGAAGCGAAAACAGATAGAATTATCTATGACTAATAAGGCAGAGCCATCGCGAAGCGGGATGTACCAGGCATAGGAAAACAGAAAGAAGCAAAAACAGGTAGAATTATCTCTGACTAATAGGGCAGAGCAATTATGGAGCAGGATGTACCAGACATAGGAAAATAGGAGAAGCGAAAACAGGCCGAATTATCTATGACTAATAGGGCAGAGCAACCGTGGAGCAGGGTGTACCAGTAACAGGAGAATAGTGTGCCAGTCACAGGGGGGATGTGGCCAACGGATGGAATTTAGTTTGGCAGGATGATTGCACAAAGACAGCAAACTATGCCAGGATAGACACATATAAGAAATGAGATAAATAAGAGTAAGGGGTGACAGGCTTAGAGTCATGGGAGAAGTAAACAGAGGTGGAGAGAAGCTAGACAAAGGTGAAGCGAAGCGAGAGCTTGTGATAGGCTACGCGCTACAGTTATCAATGGGGTGAAAGGGGAGGACCGAGAGATGCAGTTGAACAGCATAAATCAGAATGTTACCCTCAGATCGGTGTGCTTACTCGTTAGGCACCCGTTCTTGCAAGTACGTATCAATAAAATTCGCTGCTTCAGAATTTGACTCGGACTGTAATTTATTAATATGTGAGTTTTATTTCTCACACAAGGTTATGTTGTCCTCGGTTTTTCTTTCAGAGGGATTGTAAAGACAGAGGTTCTAATATGTCTGGAAATTTCTACTTGAAAAAAACTTTGAAATGTTTTTTAAAACACGTGTACAATGAAAGGGGAAATCATCATTTCTCCTAGTTCAGGGTTTGGTTTAAACGAGCTGTTTTGTTTGCAGCTGCTGGTCAAGCTTTGTTGGAGACAAGAAAATTGCAGATGCTGGAATCCAAGGTAGATAAGCAGGGGGATGGAATAATAGCAACCCAGGCAGCATCAGCAGGTGGCAAAGTCAATGTTTCTGGTGTAACTGGGAATCTGGAGAAGCTGCTGGCACTCAAAGAAGCACCTCCATGCTCTCTCTCCAAGGGCATCCAGGCATGAACATAGTCACAAAAGAGGGGCAGGCAGTTGGGAACTATTAAGCCCCTCCATATCCCGCTGCCTGCTCTGGTTGATGGCAATTTTAGCCAGCTCCAAGGGCACACCCAAGAGGAGGTCCTCTGACTTGCCCTTCTCCAGGTGCCCAAATGTCAAGAGCGTGGAACTGAAGGGACACCAAAAGAACAAATCTTTTTAAAGAGAACTAAAGCGTACAATCATCCACAACCAATATAGATGTGGTTCACAGCCTTCCCAACACAAACAGTTGAGGCCAGAATTTATTGACTGTCCTTAAGTGCCCAGTGCTTTGGGGACAAACACATTGCTGCAGTCAATACCAGGTAGAAGTGGCAGATTTTCCTCCCTCAAGGACAATTGTGTTTCAACGGGGTTTCATGAGAATTGATGGTAGTTATATGATCACCATTAGGCCAGAGTTTTAACGGATTCAGATTTCACTGTCTGCCATGGAGGGGTGACAGAGAAATTCAGTATTTAAGAGATTCTGGATGAGTTGATCGGTGCAAGTACTAGTGCCCCACCCTGGACTTTAGTTCTTCAGCCCTGGGTCCGCCATGGTGGAACAGGTGGCAGTTTATGTAAATCTGAAACTGGAAACGTAAATGGGTAAGGCCAACATGCAACAAGTGAGGGCGTGGAGTGGAAAGCAAGAGATCTGTGGCACCCAGACCATCCTCAACTTGTTCAGAGTGACATGGTGGGCGGGGCTCGGTGCCAGGGGGCGGGGCTAGGTGCCAGAGGGCGGAGCTAGGTGCCAGAGGGCGGAGCTGAGTGCCACAGGGCAGGGCTGAGTGTCAGGGGCGTGGCTGAAAGGGGTGGAGCGGGGCTGAAATGGGAGGGGGCGGGACTGAGTGCCAAGGAGGGGGCGGGGCTGAGC
>NC_057756.1:4827103-4839872 GCF_004010195.1 Chiloscyllium plagiosum | reverse complement strand
GGCCAGGCGTCACGTGGGTGGGTTGGGGGGTGGGGGAAGGAGGGGGCGCGGCTGGGATGGAAGGGGGCGGGGCGCGATGTCGTCGTGGGCACGAATCGGCCGGGGCTGGCGCGAGATGAGGGGGAGCCGCGTCCTGTGACGTAACAGTCGAAACCGCTGGGTGACGTTAAAATGGGCGGTGCCACGACTTGGGTCAGCAGGTAGCGTCACCGGAAGAACTCCTGGACGACCGGAAGTGGGGCGGGGGTGAAGAGCGGACCTTTAAGTGTTGGGTTGTGAGAAGGTGAGTGAGTGACAGACAGACAACGGGCTTCTGAGGCAGGGAGGTTAACCAAGGTCATGGTGAGGAGGTGAAAGGTCAATGGCAGTGTTGAGCAGGGAAGTCCCCATATTGTCCAGGGAGTGTCCCCAAGGTGGGTGTGCAGGAGCTAGATACTTGTCCATTCAGAGTGGGAGTGCCAATGTGTCAGGTTTTTTCCACCCTTTCCTCCCTGGTGACCTTCCCAAACAAAATAAAAACAAGGACTGCAGATGCTGGAAACCCTTCTCATTTATCTCTCCACTCTGCAGGCTCCCTGCCTCAATTCCTGATCAAGGGCTTTTGCCTGAAACGTTGATTTTTTTTTTTCCCCCCCCTGCTCCTTGGATGCTGCCTGGCCTGCTGTGCTTCTCCAGCACCGCTCTAATCCTAGACCGTCTCAAGCAAGTAAAGGACTTGGCCAAAACCAAAGCTTGGAAAGAGTGCTGTATATTCCTCCTGTTTTGAGATATTTGCCCCATCGCTTTTCAGTCTCGGCCCTGCTGTGTCAAGCTGAACAAGTTGCAGCGGTCTGGGTGCGCAGGTGCCTTGCTTTTGGTACTTGTAATGTTGTGCCAGCCTTAAACATAGTCGTTCGATAGAACAGCCCAACCCCCTCATGGGCACATGAATGCTTCAGGTTAGGGCTGCCTGCAGAGAGAGAGAGAGAGACAACTGCAGATGCTGTAAATCAGAAATTGTGTGCCACACTCAGTGGGTCTGGCAGCATCTGTAGAGAGAAAGCAGAGTCAGTTTCTGGTCCGGTGACCCTACTTCAGGGAAGCACTTGGGTTCACGTGATGAGTTTCATAGCCTGACTGTATGTCTGAGCTTTTTATGGCTCTGGTAGCTGTTGGAATGCAAGGAAACCTATTTAAAGAAGGATGTCAATGCATGAGGAGTAGTTTGGAGAAGGGTTCCTAGACTAATACCTGTAAGAGGTAGGTAGAGGACAGATCTGGCTTGTATTTCATGAAGGGCAGATGGATCAGAGGTGACTTGATTGAAACATAAGATCTGGGCCCCTTGACAAGGTGAATGTTGAAAGTACGTTCTCTTTTCTGGCAGGTTAACAACCCCAATCAGGACGCTCATTCTGAGATTCATTGTGTTGACCTTGTTTCAATCCTACAAAAGGTTTAGAGGTATATAGGCCAGAGTCAGGCAATTGGGACTAGTTTTGGAAATCTATTTGGCAAGGACGAGTTTCCTTGCTTTTGACTTTAACTGGTTTGCCCTGCTCCCTATTTCAAAAGGTGAGGGGTTTGTGGCTGTGGTCTGAGCAGCAGCCAGGCACCAAGAATTCTGATGAATGTTAATGGGGAAGGATTAGAGCTTTGTCGTGCAGGATATCTGGAAGAGAATGGGAAGGGTGGTCAGAAAAGAGGTGAGAGCAGTGATGGAGTGATTGTGTGCCGTTGTGACGACCTTTTGACTGTTTGCTGCATTTGGTCATGTGCCTATGTCTGTCTATTCACCTTGCACGTGAGTGATACAGCAATCTGTGCAGTTCACTCACATTTGTTCTGTCTGACTTGTGCCTGCGCTCTTATTCTGTGCTGTGGGAGCCTTTTGTCGATCCTGCTGACTTTTATTTCTCCTCCCGCCTCTCTCCCCCCCCCCGCTGACATTGCTGTCATTCGTCCTTGCAATCCATTACATCATTCACACACACACACACACACACTATCGTTCTCTATCCAGCATTCATGTTTGCTTCCTCCCTTTGCTGCAAGATCTGTCTTTCTGTCATTCCCCTGTCCTTTAATGCTAAGCTTTGTGCCCTTGCTCCCACAGTTGGCACATGCTGACCCACTGGTGCGATGGTGGACAATCGTTTTGCCACGGCGTTGGTGATTGGCAGCGTCCTGGCCCTGATCTCTGCAGTGTACATTGCTGCTGCCATTGGTACTGACCACTGGTATGAGTACAGGAGCCGGCCCAGCCTTTCGGAGATGAACAGCACTGAGCTGCAGCCGAGTAGTGAGGAGTTTGATCGTGAGGACAGCGATGAGTACATGTACTCCCGGGCACTCATCATGTACAATGGCACCATTGGACTGTGGAGGCGATGTATCAGCAAGCTCAAGGAAGGCTATTGGTTCAAACCACCACCAGAAGGTTCGTATGTATTGAGAGCTCTTTCTCTGTCCATTTCCATGTTGGAATTCCTTACCCTCTCTCCTTCTCCAGTGCCTTCCGTGCTCCCAAAACATGCACCTCATTGTAGCCTCACCTTAATCTGCCCCCTTCCCTCTGCTGTCCTGCGTGCTCTCTTTTTTTTTCTTCCCCCCCCCAAACATCAACTGTGCTATCCAATTTACCCCTCCCACTTCTGCAACACCCCCCCCCCCCTTCAGAAAAGTACCAAATATGAGCAGAATGGCTGACCAGGAAATTCTTCAACTTGCTATACATCATAGTCATGTCTAACTCAGCCCCATCTCTTCAGGCATACCCTCCTTGAAGAAATTCTGCTCCTGTCTCTGACAGGATTTCCTTCCAGTCATTAATTTCGTTGTCACTCCTGGTGTTTTACAATGTATTTGCGAAAACCCGTTTCCACAGCCACATCATGTTCCTCAGTGACTGCCTCTGGCTCAGACTCACCCAACATGGAATCCAGTTCAAGTTTTGAGTCCACCCAGAATCACTGGTGCTTCCATGATAGTCAACATTCCTTCGTCACCTATCCTCACCACATCCTGAGATCCCCATTTATTGCCAGATGTCATCATGTTCACACTCTTGACCTCTCTCTCTTTGTCCAAAAGGACCGCTTCATAGAGTCATAAAGATGTACAGCACGGAAACAGACCCTTTAGTCCAACCTGTCCATGCCAACCAGATATCCCAACCCAATCTAGTCCTATCTGCCAGCACCCGGCCCATATACCTCCAAACCCTTCCTATTCATATACCTATCCAAATCCCTCTTAAATGTTGCAATTGTACCAGCCTCCACCACATCCTCTGGCAGCTCATTCCATACACATACCATCCTCTGTGGAAAAAGTTGCCCCTTGGGTCTCTTTCATATCTTCTCCCCTCACCCTAAACCTATGCCTGCTCGCTTTGGACCCTGCCCCCCTGAACCCTGGGTAAAAGACCTCATCTATTTACCCTATCCATGCCCGTCATGACTTATAAGGTCATCCCTCAGCCTCCGACGCTCCAGGGAAAACAGCCCGAGCCTATTCAGCCTCTCCCTATAGCTCAAGTACTCCAACCCTGGCAACATCCTAGTAAATCTTTTCTGAACCCTTTCAACATCTTTCCATTAGGAAGGAGACCAGAATTGCGCACACAGTTTCAACAGTGGCCTAACCAATGTCCTGTACAGCCGCAACATGACCTCCCAACTCCTGTACTCAATATTCTGACCAATAAAAGAACGTATACCAAGCACCTTCTTCACTATCCTTTCTACCTGCGAATCCACTTTCGAGGAGCTATGAACCTGCACTCCAAGGTCTCTTTGTTCAGCAACACTCCCTAGGACCTTACCATTCAGTGTATAAGTCCTGCTAAGATTTGCTTTCCCAAAATGCAGCACCTCCCATTTATCTGAATTAAACTCCATCTGCCACTTCTCAGCCCATTGGCCCATCTGGTCAAGATCCTATTGTAACCTGAGATAACCTTTGCTGTCCACCACACCTCCAATTTTGGTGTCTTCGGCAAACTTACTAACTATACCTCTTATGCTCTCATCCAAACCATTTACATAAATGATGAAAAGTGGAGGACCCAGCACCGATCCTTGTGGCACTCAACTGGTCACAGGCCTCCAGTCTGAAAAACAACCCTCCACCACCACCTTTCAAAAAGGTCTTCTACCTTTTGAGCCAGTTCTGTATCCAAATGGCTAGTTCTCCCTGTATTCCATGAGATCTAACCTTGCTCACCAGTCTCCCATGGGGAACCTTGTCAAATGCCTTGCTGAAGACTATATAGATCACATCTACCGCTCTGCCCTCATCAATCCTTTTTGTTACTTCTTTAAAAAACTCAATCAAGTTTGTGCGACATGATTTCCCACGCACAAAGCCATTGTTGACTATCCCTAATCAGTCCTTGCCTTTCCAAATACATCCTGTCCCTCAGGATTCCCTCCAACAACTTGCCCACCACCGAGGTCAGGCTCACTGGTCTATAGTTCCCTGGCTTGTCCTTACCACCCTTCTTAAACAGTGGCACCACATTCGCCAACCTCCAGTCTTCCGGCACCTCACCTGTGACTATCGATGATACAAATATCTCAGCAAGAGGCCCAGCAATCACTTCCCTAGCTTCCCACAGTTCTTGGGTACACCTGATCAGGTCCTGGGGATTTATCCACGTTTATGCATTTCAAGACATCCAGCACTTCCTCCTCTGTAATATGGACATTTTTCAAGATGTTGCCATCTATTTTCCTACATTCTATATCTTCCATGTCCTTTTCCACAGTAAATACTGATGCAAAATACTCATTTAGTATCTTCCCCGTTTTCTGCGGCTCCACACAAAGGCCGCCTTGCTGATCTTTGAGGGGCCCTGTTCTCTCCCTAGTTACCCTTTTGTTCTTAATGTATTTGTGAAACCCTTTGGATTCTCCTTAATTCTATTTGCCAAAGCTATCTCAAGTCCCTTTTTTCCCTCTTAAATATACTCCTTTTTACTCTACTGAGGATTCACTCGATCTATCCTGTCTATACCTGCCATATGCTTCCTTCTTTTTCTTAACCAAACCCTCAATTTCTTTAGTCATCCAGCATTCCTTATAGTTACCAGCCTTCCCTTTCAGCCTGACAGGAATATACTTTCTCTGGATTCTCGTTATCACATTTCTGAAGGCTTCCCATTTTCCAGCTATCACTTCACCTGTCAACATATGCCCCCAATCAGCTTTTTGAAAGTTCTTGTCTAATATCATCAAAATTGGCCTTTCTCCAATTTAGAACTTCAACTTTTAGATCTGGTCTATCCTTTTCCATCACTATTTTAAATCTACTAGAATTATGGTCGCTGGCCCCAAAGTGCTCCCCCACTGACACCTCCGTCACCTGCCCTGCTTTATTTCCCAAGAGTAGGTTGCACCTTCTCTACTTGGTACATCCACAGACTGAATCAGAACATAAATTCCTCTCCATCAAAACCCTTAACACGATGGCAGTCCCCAGTCTATGTTTGGAAAGTTTAAAAATCCCCTACCATAACCACCCTATTACAAGTTTGTCTCTCAATTTCCCTCTGACTATTAGGGGGGTCTATAATACGATCCCAATAAGGTGATCATCCTTTCCTTATTTCTCAGTTCCACCCAAATGACTTCCCTGGATGTATGTGGATTAATTCCTCCTGACTCTGAGCTGTTCCCTGGTTCTGCTTCATCCTCTAGCTCACTCGATGTGCAGTTCTGAAAGAGGGTCAGAAGGCTTGAAGCGTTAACTCTGATTTTGTTTTTCCCCAGAGATGCTGCCAGACCTGCTGACATTTTCTAGCAATTTGTGTTTTTGTTTCTAATGTGTTTTAAATCCTTCCTTACATAAGGAGACTCGAATGGCTCTGTGTTTTGAGATGTAGCCTCACCACTCAAAAACAAACATGTCATCTTTAATGTTCAATTTCTATTGGATGCCTGCAGGATCAGACAATGCTACACTCCCATACTCTGGGGCCTCCCTTCTCTACCTCCTCTCCCTGACCGCTGACTGTATTAGCAGACCCCCATCCCGAGTGATGTGATTGTCTGCTGGTAGAAGGAATCCGGAGAATTTTTCCTTTTCCTAATGCACCACAGCAGTTGTAGTCTGAGCACGAGCTGCTTGAACTTCAAGCACTTGAGTGAAATGTGCTTCCCTGAGATCCTAATGTTATCCAGGGGCTTCCATGTGTTTCCACCCTAACCCATATCTCCTTCATCTTGTTCTGGTAGAGTCAAAGAGCATAGAAGGAGGCCTTTGGCCTGTCCCGTCTATAAAATATTACTGCAAAGTAGAGGCCCTGTGGCCCTTGACGTTGCGCCATTCTGTCAGACCAATCTCAAGCCCATCTATCCTACACTATTGTTTCCATACATATGTTTATCCAATGACCGTTTAAATGCTCTGAAAGTTGGTGAGTCTATACTGTTACAGGCTGTGCATTCCATGACCCTACTATCCTGAGTAAAGAATCTACAGCTGACATCTGTCCTGTATCAATCACCCCACAGTTAAAAGCTATGTCCCCTTATGCTAGCCATCACCATCTGAGGAAAAAGATTCTGCTCTATCTAATCCTCTGATCTTACTGGTCTCAATTTAAATCACCTCTCAACCTTCTTCTCTCTAACGAAAACAGCTTCAAGTCCCTGAGCCTTTCCTCATGAGACCTTCTCTCCATACCAGGCAACATCTTGGCAAATCTCCTCTGAACCCTTTCCAAAGCTTCCATGTCCTTCCTATAATGCGGTGACCAGAACTGTACATGATACTCCCATGTGTGGCTGCACCAGAGTTTTGTACAGCTGCTGCTTGCCACCGTGGCTCTGAAACGTGATCCCTTTACCAATAAACGCTACCACACTGTATGCTGCCTTAACAACCCTATCAACCTGGGTGGCAACTTTCAGGGATCTATGCACATGGACACTGAGGTCGCTCTGCTCATCTACACTATCGAGAATCTTACCGTGAGGCCAGTGCTCTTTATTCCTGTTCCTCCCTCCAAAGTGAATCATGTCTCACTTTTCCACATTAAACTCCATTTGCCGCATCTCAACTCAGCTCATCTCTGTCCCTCTGTAACCTGCAACATCCTTCAGCACTATTCACAACTGCACTGATCTAGTGTCATCCACAAATTGACTAACCTACCCTTCTCCGCCCTCATCCAGGTCACTTATTAAAATGACAAACAACAGTGGCCTCAAAATCGATCCTTGCGGTACACCACTAGTAACTGGACTCCAGGATGAACATTTCCCATCAACCACCACCCTCTACCTTCTTACAGCTAGCCACGTCCTGATCCAAACTGCTAAATCACCCTCAGTCCCACGCCTCTGTATTTTGTGCAATAGCCTACCATGGGGATCCTTATCAAATGCTTTACTGAAATCCACATACACCACGGATGGAGAGGGAACAGACAGGCAGTGGAGGGAACCCCTGTGGATGTTCACCTCCATAACAAATATACTGTTGCAGGTGATGACTTACCAGGGGTAAGCCATGGGGTACAGGTCTCTGTCACAAAGTCTGTCCTTGTTGCTCAGAAGGGAAGGGGGCAGATGAGCAGAGCATTAGTCATTGGGGACTCTGTAGTTAGGGGGATGGATAGGAAGTTCTGTGACTCACGGTTGGTATGTTGCCTCCCAGGTGCCAAGGTTTGTGATGTCTCAGATCGTGGTTTTGGGATCCTTGAGGAAAAGCAGCCCCAAGTCATGGTCCACATAGGTAGTAATGACTTGGGTAAGAAAAGGGACAGGGATTGAAGGCAGAAATTCAGGGAGCTAGAGTGCTATAACAAACAGTTATTATCTCTGGCTTGCTGCCTGTGCCATGTGCCTTGCTCGCGAGGCACGGAATATGGAGAGGGGACACGTGACTTCAGGAGTTGTGCAGGAGGAAGGGTTTTGGATATCTGGATAATTGGGGCTCATTCTGAGGTAGGTGGGACTTCTATAAACAGGATGGCCTACACCTGAGCCAGAGGGGTACCAATATCCTGGGGAGGTGGGGGAGGGGGAGATTGCTAATGCTGTTCGGGAGGGTTTAAACTAATTCAGTAGGGGAATGGGAACCTAAATTGTAGTTCCAGTATCCAGGGGGTTGACAGTACAAAAGGTCAGAAATGAGGTTTCAAGGTCACAAGGGTGCACCAGCAAGCAGGAAGGTAGTACTTCAACACCAGGAGCATCCGGAATAAGGTGGGTGAACTTGCAGTATGGGTTGGTACCTGGGACTTGGATGTTGTGGCCATTTGGAAACCTGGATAGAGCAGGGACAGGAATGGTTGTTGCAGGTTCTGGGATTTAGATGCTTCAGTAAGAACAGAAAAGATGGTGAAAGAAGGGGAGGTATGGCATTGTTAGTCAAGGATAGTATTACAATGGTAGGAAGGACATCTGAGGTCTCGTCCATTGAGGTAGTACGGGCTGAGGTTAGAAACAGGAAAGCAGAGGTCAGTGTTGGGAGTTTTCTATAGACCTTTGAATCTTTCCAGAGATAGACGAAAGGATAGCAAAGAGAATTCTGGATAGGAGTGAGGGTAACAGGGTAGCTGTTATGGAGGACTTTAACTTTCCAAATGTTGACTGGAAATATTATAGTTTGAGTACTTGGGATGGGTCATTTTTTGTCCAGTGTGTGCAGGAGGGTTTCATGACACAGAATGTAGATAAGCCAACAAGGGGTGAGGCCATGTTTCATTTAGTACTGGGTAATGAACCCAGCCAGGTGTTAGGTTTGGAGGTAGGTGAGCACTTTGGTGATAGCGACCACATTTGGGTTATGTTTACTCTAGCGATGGAAAGGGGTAGGTATATAACACAAGGCAAGAGTTATTGCTGGGGGAAAGGCAATTATGATGTGATTAGGCAAGATTCATGATTCATAGGATGGAGAAGGAAACTGCAGGGAATAGGCACAATTGAATAAGCTCCACATTTCATGGAATAGCTACTGCGTGGCCTTGATAAGTATGTACCTGTCTGGCAGGGAGGAAGTCGTCGAGCAAGGGAGCTAAGGAAATTGAATCTCTTGTCAAGTTAAAGAAGGTGGTTAATGTTAGGATGAGATGTGAAAGTTCTGTTCGGGTTCTTCAGAGCTACAAGTTTACCAGGATAGACCTAAAGAGTGTTATGAAGAGCCAGGAGGGGACATGAAGGCATTGGCACATACGATGAAGGAAAATCCTAAAGCATTATTTCAGTATATCAGGAATAAAAGAATGACTGACTAGAGAAATACTAGGACCAATGAAGGATAGTGTTGGAAAATAGTGCTTGGAGTCTGAGGAGTTGGGGGAAGCGCGAAATGAATGTCTTTTTCCACTGTGAACACTGACTAAACATAATGTTGACTAGGAGAATACAGATATACAGACTAGACAGGATTGAGGTTCACAAAGAGGAGGTGTTAGCAATTCTGGAGTGTGTGAAAATACATAAGTTCCCTTGGGTCGGCTGGGATTTATCCTAGGATTCTTTGGGAAGACAGGGAGCAGATTGCAGGGCCCTTGATTTTGATCTTTTATGTCATCATTGTCTACAGGAATAGTGCCAGAAGACTGGAGGATAGCAAATGTTGGCTCCTTGTTCACAAAGGGGAGCAGAGACATCCCTGGTAATAATAGACCAGTAAGCCTTTGGTTGTGGGATAAAGTGTTGGAAAAGGTTATAAATCTCATCTCATTATAATCGTGTAGGGAGGAATACGTTGATCAGGGGTAGTCAACCCGGTTTTGTGAAGGGTGGGTCGTGCCTCACAAACCTTATTGAGTTCTTTGAGCCGGTGACCAAACAGGTGGATGAGGGTAAAGCAGTAGATGTGGCATACATGGATTTCAGGAATATATTTTAGAAGATTCACCCCGTAGGCTGTTGCACAAAATAGAGGTGTGGGATTGAGGGTGATTTAGGGGTTTGGATCAGAAATTGGCTAGCTGAAAGAAGACAGGGTAGTGGTTGATGGGAAATGTTCATCCTGGGGTTTGGTTACTTGCGGTGTACCGCAAGGATCTGTTTTGGGGCCACTGCTGTTCGTCATTTTTTTTTTTTTGAAAATGACTTGGATGAGGGTGCAGAAGGATGTTTGTCGGTTATAGAGGGACGTAAACGAGCCGCTGAGCTGAGATGTGGGAAGTGGAGTTTAATGCGGAAAAGTGAGGTGATTCACTTTGGAAGGAGTAACAGGAATGCAGAGCCCTGGGCTAATGGTAAGATTCTTGGTAGTGTAGATGAGCAGAGAGATCTCGGTGACCAGGTACATCAATCCCTGAAGGTTGCCAACCAGGTTGATCGGGTTGTTAAGAAGGCATATAGTGTGGTAGCTTTTATTGGTAGAGGGATTGAGTTTTGGAGCTGCAAGGTCCTGCTGCAGCTGTACAAAATTGGGGCGGTACGGTGGCTCAGTGGTTAGCACTGTTGCTTCACAGCCACAGGGTGCCGGGTTCGATTCCAGCCTCGGACAACTGTCCGTGTGGAGTTTGCACATTCTCCCCGTGTCTGCGTGGGTTTCCTCCGGGTGCTGCGGTTTCCTCCCACAGTCCAAAGATGTGCAGGTTAGGGTGGATTGGCCATGCTAAATTGTCCCATAGTGCTAGGGACAGAGAGAAATGAGTCTGGGTGGGTTAGTCTTCAGAGGGTCGGTGTGGACTGGTTGGGCCGAAGGGCCTGTTTCCACACTGTAGGGAATCTAATCTAATCTTAAAAACTCTGGCGCAGCCGCACTTGGAGTATTGCGTAGTGTTCTGGTCATTGTGTTATAGGAAGGATGTGTAAGCTTTGGAAAGGGTTCAAAGGAGATTTACCAGGATGTTGCCTGGTATGGAGGGAAGGTCTTCTGAGGGACTTGAAGCTGTTTTCATTAGAGAGAAGGTGGTCAAGACATCACTGAATTTTGACATCTGAAATTATCAGAGAGTTTGATAGGGTGGACAGTGAGAGCCTTTTATCCTTGGGTGGTGATGGTAAGCTCAAGGGGTGATAGATATAGGACATATCAGAGGTAGTTTCTTTACTCAGAGTAGTAGGGGCGTGGAACACACTGCCTGCAACAGTTGTAGGCTAGCCAATTTTAAGGGCATGTAAATGATCATTGGATAAACATGGATGAAAATGGAATAGTGTAGGATAAATAGGCTTCAGATTGTTCCACCAACCTGTGGTTGAAGGGCCTGTACTGTAATATTTTATGTTCTATGTTCTACCACACCAACCACTGTAGCCTCATCCACCTGTTTGGTCACCATCTCAAAGAACTCAATAAGGTTTATGAGGCACGACCCACCCTTCACAAAACCACGTTGACTATCCTGAATCAACTTATCCCTGTTTAGATGATTATAAGTTCTAACTCTTATAACCTTTTAACCTTTTCCAATACTTTACCCACAAGTGAAGTAAGGCTCAGTGTTGTGGTTCTGTTCGCTGAGCTGGGAATTTGTGTTGCAGACGTTTCGTCCCCTGTCTAGGTGACATCCTCAGTGCTTGGGAGCCTCCTGTGAAGCGCTTCTGTGATCTTTACTCCGGCATTTGTAGTGGTTTGAATCTGCCACTTCCGGTTGTCAATTCCAGCTGTCCACTGCAGTGGTCAGTATGTTGGGTCCAGGTCAATGTGCTTATTGATTGAATCTGTGGATGAGTGCCACGCCTCTAGGAATTCCCTGGCTGTTCTGTTTGGCTTGTCCTATAATAGCAGTCTTGTCCCAGTCGAACTCATGTTGCCTGTCATCTGCGTGTGTGGCTACTAAGGATAGCTGGTCGTGTCGTTTCGTGGCTAGTTGGTATTCATGGATGCTGATCGTTAGCTGTCTTCCTGTTTGTCCTGTGTAGTGTTTTGTACCGTCCTTGCATGGGACTTTGTACACCATTGGTTTTGCTCATGCTGGGTATTGGGTCCTTTGTCCTGGTGAGTTGTTGTCTGAGAGTGGCTGTTGGTTTGTGTGCTGTTATGAGTCCTAGTGGTCGCAGTAGTCTGGCTGTCAGTTCGGAAATGCTCTTGATGTATGGTAGTGTGGCTAGTCCTTTGGGTTGCGGCATGTCCTCATTCCGTTGTCTTTCCTTTTGGCATCTGTTGATGAAATTGCACGGGTATCTGTTTTTGGCGAATACATTGTATAGGTGTTCTTCCTCTTTTTGCAGTTCTGGTGTACTGCAGTGTGTTGTGGCCCTCTTTTGAATCGTATCTTGATGCAACTTCTTTTGTGTGTTGGGGTGGTTGCTTTCATAGTTCAGGACTTGGTCTGTGCGTGTGGCTTTCCTGTATACCTTTGTGGTGAATTCTCCGTTCAGTGTCCTCTGTACCATCACGCCTAGGAATGGGAGTTGGTTGTCCTTTTCTTCCTCTCTAGTGAATTGGATTCCTGTGAGTGTGGCGTTGATGATCCGGTGTGTGTTCTCTATTTCTGTGTTTTTAATGATTACAAAGGTGTCATCCACATATCTGACCCAGAGTTTGGGTTGAATTTGCGGTAAGACCATTTGTTCTAATCTTTGCATTACCGCTTCTGCTATGAGTCCAGAGATGGGTGAACCCACGGGTGTGCCGTTGATTTGTTCATATATTTGGTTGTTGAATGTGAAGTGTGTTGTGAGGCACAGGTCCAGTAGTTTGAGTAGCCACACTACCATACATCAAGAGCATTTCCGAACTGACAGCCAGACTACTGCGACCACTAGGACTCATAACAGCACACAAACCAACAGCCACTCTCCGACGACAACTCACCAGAACGAAGGACCCAATACCCAGCATGAGCAAAACCAATGTAGTGTACAAA
>NC_057756.1:4807228-4827036 GCF_004010195.1 Chiloscyllium plagiosum | reverse complement strand
TGATGCCCGAATCGTTGATTCTCCTGCTCCTTGGATGCTGCCTGACCTGCTGCGCTTTTCCAGCAACATATTTTCAGCTCTGATCTCCAGCATCTGCAGCCCTCACTTTCTCCTCCTATTATAGGACAAGCCAAACAGAACAGCCAGAGGCATGGCACTCATCCACAGATTCAATCAATAAGCACATTGACCTGGACCCAATATACTGACCACTGTAGCAGACAGCTGGAGCTGACAACCGGAAGCGGCAGATTCAAACCACCACAAATGCCGGAGTAAAGATCACAGAAGTGCTTCATAGGAGGCTCCCAAGCACTGAGGATGTCACCTAGACAGGGGACGAAACATCTGCAACACAAATTCCCAGCTCGGCGAACAGAACCACAACAACGAGCACCCGAGCTACAAATCTTCTCACAGACTTTGAAGTAAGGCACAGTGGTGTGTAATTACCAGGGCTTGCTGCATTTGCTATCCTCCAGTCTTCTGGCACTATTCCTGTAGACAATGACGACATAAAGATCAAAACCAAAGGCTCTGTAATCTCCTCCCTGGCTTTCCAGAGAATCCTAGGATAAATCCCATCTGACCCAGGGAATTTGTGTATTTTCGCACTTTCCAGAATTGCTAACACCACCTCCTTGTGAACCTCAATCCTGTCTCGTCTTACTAGCCTGTATCTCAGTATTCTCCTTGACAACATTGTCTGTCTTTTTCCAGGGTGAATAGTGATGTAAAATATTCACTTATTGCTTCTCCTACTCAGACTCCATGCACAACACCCCACTATATCCTTGATTGGCCCTAATCTTTCTCTAGTCATTCCTTTATTCCTTCTATACCTATAGAAAGCTTTAGGGGTTTTCCTTTATCCTATCTGCCAATGTTGTCTTATCTCCCCTCCTGGCTATTCTTGGCTTGCTGTATTTAGGTCTTTCCTGGCTAATGTGTAACACTCGAGTGCCCTAACTGAACCTTCACCTCTCACCTTTACATAAGCCATCTTTTCTTCCTGACAAGAGATTCAACTTCTTTAGTAAACCACGACTCCCTTGCTCGAACACTTTTTATCAAGGTCTTGTTCAAGCTGTTCCTTGGATAAGCTCCACATTTCAATTGTGCCCATCCCCTGCTGTTTTTTTTCCCCATCCTATGTATACTAAATCTTGTCTAATCGCATCATAATTGCCTTTTCCCCAACCATAACATTGCCCTGTGTGAGTTACCTATCCCTTTCAATTGCTGAAGAAAACATAACTGAATTGTGGGAGAAAGCGAGGACTGCAGATGCTGGAAAACATAACTGAATTGTGGTCACGATCACCAAAGTGATCACCTGCCTCCAAATCTGACACCTGGCAGGGTTCATTGGCCAGTACCAAATCCAGTGTGGCCTCTCCCCTTGTTGACCTGTCGACATACTGTGTCAGGGAATCATCCTGCACACGGCGGACAAAAACTGACCCATCCAAAATATTTGAACTGTTGTATTTCCAGTCAATATTTGGAAAGTTAAAGTCCCCCATAATATCTACTCTGTTACTCTCGCTTCTATCGAAAATTCTTTGCTATCCTTTCCTCTACATCACTGGAACTATTCGGAGGCTTATAGAAAACTCCCAACAGGGTGACCTTTCCTGTTTCTAACCTCGGCCCATACTCCCTCAGGAGACGAATCCTCAAATGTCCTTTCTGCCACCGTAATACTGTCTTTGACTAACAATGTTAAAAATTGCACAACACCAGGTTATAGCCCAACAGGTTTAGTTGCAAGCACTAGCTTTCAGAGCACTGCTCTTCCATCAGGTGGACAACTACCTAATGAAGGAGTGGTGCTCCGAAAGCTAGTGCTTGCAAATAAACCTGTTGGACTATAACCTGGTGTTGTGCAATTTTTAAAAACATTGTCCACCCCAGTCCAACATTGGCATCTCCAAGTCATTTGGCGACCATTGACCAACAATGCCACACCTTTCCCCCCCCCCCCCCCCCCCCCCCCACTTTACCATCTTCTCTGTTCTTACTGAAACATCTAAATCCCGGAACCTGCAACAACCATTCCTGTCCCCTGCTCTACCCATGTCTCCAAAATGGCCACAACATTGAAATCCCAGGTACCAACCCATTCTTCGAGTTCACCCACCTTTATTCCAGATGCTCCTTCTGTTCAAATAGACTCACTTCAAACCACCTCCCTGCTTGCTGGTGAGCTCTTGCAATCTTGACCTCATTTCTGACCTCACTACTCTCAACCTCCTGGTCACTGGAGATACCATCCTGTTTCTAGAGGTCTCACCTACCCCAGAATGAGCCTCAATTGAACTAGAATTAGATTCCATACAGTGTGGAAGCAGGTCCTTCAACCCACACCAGCCCTCCGAAGAGTAACCCACCCAGACCCGTTCCCCTACCCTATGTTTACCACTGACTAAAGCACATAACCTACACATCCCTGAACACTATGGGCAATTTAGCATGGACAATTCACCTAACCCTGCACATCTTTATCCAGGTATCTGAAACCCATCCGCCTGCATAATCCCTGTAGCCACGTGTTCAACTCCCCTTTCTTCCTATCCCTCTCCTCACTGGCATGGGCAACAGACCAGAGATAAAATCTGTTTGTTGTAATGCTAAGCTTCCAGCCTAGCTCCCTGAATTTCTGCCTTAATCCTCATCCTTTTCCTACCTATGTCGTTAGTGCCGATGTGGAGCTGCTCCTCCTCCCCCTCAAGGGTCCCAAAAACATGATCCAAGGCATCAGGAGCCTGCAACACACCAACCGTGAGTCTCTCCCTCTCTCTCTCTCTCTTTTTTCCCAACACCCCACCTCTTCTGAGCAAAAGGGACAGACTGTGCCAGAGATCTGTGCTCCATAGTAAATTGTCCCATCCAGCACTATCCAAATCAGTATACTCTCTATTGAGAGGAATGGCCACAGGGGACCCCAGCACTGTCTGCCGGTTCCCTTTCCGTCCCCCAACTGTATCCCATCTGCTCTTTTCTTTTCTTGTACCCGAGCTGTGACTACCTCCTTGTATCTCCTCTCAATAACCTCCTCCGCCTCCTGAATGATTCAAAGTTCATCCAGCTCCTCCTCCGGTTCTCTAACGTGGAGCTGGAGTTGGGTGCACTTTCCCACAGGAAGTCACCAGGGTCACTAGTGGTGACCCTCCCCTCCCCATTCTGCAGGAGTAACATTCAACTGCCCTAATTGCCATTCCAAAGAGAATGTAGAAAAATACAGAATTAAAAAAAAATCTTACCAATCTGGCAATTTTGTTTTTGGTTAGAGAAATACGATGGGTAGAAGACACTACCTGAGTAATGTTTTGTAAAGCAACCACCCAAATATATTACCTTACTTACTCAGCTGTCCCTTGTGCACTCCATCTATTCACGAGGTAAGTTTGTAAATCATTCGTCATTCCTGTCAGCCCCCTGGTCAAAGCTGCCAGCTTTCCTGCTACTGAAACATGTTGAACGTACACGCATCCCATTTATCTGCACATGGTCCACAACCTACTCTGAGAAAGTTAAAAAATCATACAACAGGTTGTAGTCCAACAGGTTTAATTGGAAGCACTCTCTTTCAGGTGATGAAGGAGGTGACTTTTAACTTTGTACACCCCAGGCCAGCACCGGCATCTCCAAATCATGACTACTCTGAGAAAGTGAGGACTGCGAATGCTGGAGAGTCGGTCAAAAAGGCTGGCGCTGGAAAAGCACAGCAGGTCACGCAGCATTCGAGGAGCAGGAGAGTCGACATTCGGTCATAAGCCATTTACTCGGAAAGTGGAGAGATAAGTAGGAGGGGCTGTAGGGAAGGTAGGCGATAGGTAGATGCAGGTGGGAAGTGATGGTTGGTGGGGAGGGTGGAGTGGATAGGTGGGAAGGAAGATGGGCAGGTCAAGAGGGCAGTTGGAGGGATGAGCTGTGGGGGGGGGCGGAGGGGAAGGGGGGAAGGGAGATTTGGGAACAAGTGAAGTGGCCGTTGATGCTCTGTTTTTGGAGGTTCCTGAGGCGGGAGATGAGGTGTTCTTCCAGTTGACTGGTGGCTTTGAAGTGGTCAGCCACAGGGTGGTGGGGCTGTTTGGTGGGTCCATCCCAGAGATGGTCCCTGACATGCTCTGCGAGTTGGCGTCCTGTCTTTTTGATGTAGAGGAGACCACATTGACAGCAAAAGATGCAGTCGATGAGGTGGGTGGATGTGCAAGGAAAATCTCTGCTGGATGTGGACTGGGGGGGGTGGGGCATTCCATCCTTGTTGGAATTAGAGGGGTAGAGCTTGAAGGTAGAGGTGCAGGAAGTGGAGGAGATATGCTGGAGGGCTTTGTTGATCACATGGGAGGAGAAATAGCAGTCTCTGAAATAGGGCATCTCCGATCTCCTCCACTTCCCACATCTCCGCCCTTGAACTCCAACCATGTAACAAGGATAGCACCCCTCTGGTCCTCACCTTCCACCCCACTCAGCTCTGGATATAGCTCATTATTCTCCTCCATTTCGGCCACCCCATTTCAGACCCCAACAACAGGGATATTTCCCTCCCACTCCTACCTGCGTTTCAGAAACTGTGTGTTTCTCCTCCGTGACTATCTTGTTTGGTCCGTGCCCCTCCTACCAACCCACCCTCCACTCCCGGCACCTTCCCTTGCCGCCGCAAGAAGTATAAAACCTGCGCCCACACCTTCTGCTCGTCACTTCTCCGTCTGAGGTCCCAAAGGATCTTTTCGCATCTGGCAGAGATTGTCCTACACATCCACCCAACACATCTCCTGTTTTGCTCTGGATGCGGTCGTCTCTACACTAGAGAGATAGGAAGCCAATTCGCAAAACGTTTCCGGGAACATCTCTGGGACGCACATATTAAACAACCCCACTGTCCTGTGGCTGACCACTTCAACTCCCCCTCACACTCCTCCAAGGACATGCAAGTCCTGGGTTGCCTCCACCACCAATCCAAGCCACCCGTCACCTGGAGGAAGAATGCCTCATCTGCCTAGGGACCCTCTACCACATGGCATCAACATCGACTTCATTATTTTTTTTTATATATCTCTCCTCCCCACCACACCCCCCTCCACCTCATCCCAGATCCAACCGTCCAACTCTGTACCACTCTCTTGACCTGTCCTACCTGTCCATCTTCCTTCTCACCCAACCACTCCACCCTTCCCACTGGCCTCTCACAATAACCCCTCCACCTGCATCTACCTATCGCCTTCCCATGTACCTTCCCCACACACCCCTCTCTCCAGCACCACCCCCCTATTTATCTCTCAGCCCCCTTTCCCTTCCACATTCCTGATAAAGGGCTTATGCCTGAAATGTTGACTCTCCTGCACCTCGGATGCTGCCTGACCCGCTGTGCTTTTCCAGCGCCACCATTTTTTCAACTCCCACAACCTTAGTGGGTGGCACAGTGGTTAGCACTGCTGCCTCACAGCATCAGAGACTCGGGTTCAATTCCCGCCTGTGACGACTCTGTGTGGAGTTTGCACATTCTCCCCGTGTCTGCGCGGGTTTCCTCCGGGTGCTCCAGTTTCCTCCCATAATCCAAAAATGTGCAGGTCGGGTGAATTGGCCATGCTAAATCGCCCGTAGTGTTAGGTGAAGGGGTAAATGTGAGGGAATGGGTCTGGGTGGGTTGCGCTTTGGTGACTCGGTGTGGACTTGGGCCAAAGGGCCCGTTTCCATACTGTAAGTAATCTAATCTACTGTGCCCAGCATTTTAAGTCCCCCTCCAGATGCTCCTTTGACCCAACAAACCCACACCGATCCTCCGAGTATCCCACCCAGACCCATTCCCCTATTACTCTGCATTTACTCTGCACCTAACTACACGTCCCTGAACCCTATGGTGAATTCTCCCTGTACACCTTTGGATTGTGGGAGGAAACCCACGTAGACACGGGAGAACGTGCAAACTCCACGCGGACAGTCGCCTGAGGCTAGAATCGAACCCTGGTGCTGTGAGGTAGCAGTGCTAACCACTGAGCCACTGTGTTTGCCCCTAATTTAAAAGAAAGTGTATTTTCAGACAGGATGTAGCTGAAATAAATTACCTTGGTTAATAACTGTTTGGCTACTTGTTTGATCTCAGCAAACGTATTGTTTAAACAACTATATTTGCCTCATGAAGGACAATAACGCTAACACCCAAGTGCGGTGGGTAATGGGAAGGCAAATGGAATGTCGGCGTTTTTAATTGAAAGGGAATTGGAGTAAAAAAAAAGGGAGGTTTTGCTAAAACAAGACACTTGTCTGACTACAATTAGAATACCGTAACTAGAATACCGCCTCAGGCGACTGACTGAGTGGAGTTTGCACGTTCTCCCCGTGTCTGCGTTTCCTCTGGATGCTCCGGTTTCCTCCCACAGTCCAAAGATGTGCAGGTAAGGTGAATTGGCCATGCTCAATTACCCGTAGTGTTAGGTAAGGGGTAAATGTATGGGTGGGTTGCGCTTCGACAGGTAGGTGTGGACTTGTTGGGCCGAAGGGCCTGTTTCCACACTGTAATGTAATCTAATCTAATAATCTAAAAGGCACTGGTCTGACTACAGCTAGTTTTGCTAAAACAAGACACTTGTCTGGCTACAACTAGAATACCGTGTTTTTTTTTTTTTGCCCCTTTTTATTAAGGAAAGATATTCTGGTGTTTGCTGCAGGCCTTAGAAGGTTTGCTTGGTTGTTCTTGGGTATGGAGGGACCGCCTTAATGAGGAGGGATTGAGTAGATTGGGTGTGTACTCATTGGAATTTAGAAGGAAGAGACCAACCTTCCCAAAGTTAATCAGTCCTTTGGCTGCTTTGCCTTCCTCCAGCTATCTGTTCGCAGCTCACTGTCCATCTGGCCTTAATGGCACCCCTCAGTCTGTCCAATCATCATCTGTGCAGAGCAGCTGCAATGTTAGTGGCAATAAGTTGTTGTAGACCAAGAAGTTCAAATTCTCTATGGTAACCTCCCATCTCCTGTTCTTTCAGAGACTGAATTTGGGAAGACTTTGAGTTATCCAAGTGTCAGTTGAATTCTGTATGTCTCCCTTTGTGGTTGCCGCTGAGTTAATACATTGACATGCCTGGTTTCTGCTGCAATCAATCGATGACAGCAGTCATGTGACTTCTGGAAGCCATCTTGAAAGATTCTGTGTCCATTTTAATAAGATGTTCTGTAGTGGCCTTTTTTATTCTTTTCTGTGAGACGGGTGCTATTTGCTGCTTAAAACATTATCTGCTCTCCAAGTATCAATACGTTCTGCCATGCACTGTTTGCCCTGTCCAGTGTTCTGCACTCTTTCTTCCATAATTCCAAGTATAATATTATCCTGGGATGCTTTTGCCGCAGTCTCTCACTGACAGACCCCACCCAACTCCCCCCTCTTTCTTTCAGTATCTTGCTTTTATATTTGATGTGAATCCTCTGATTCTTTCTGTTTTTGTTCCAGAAGTGAACCAGGGCAGTATGTGTGTCAGCTTCTCACTGAAGAACCAGTTCACACCCAAGTACAAACAGATCGGAAACCACAACAGCGGAGTGGATTACGTCAGAACCTGTGAGTCCATTTCCCTCTTCCTGCGGTTGAGGCCTGTTTTTCTTCCCCCAATCGACTTCTCCAGGTTTTTGACATGTCTTTGAGAAACCCCTGTCTGAGGCTGTGCCACCTGTAGCGCATTGGGGTTAGAACCTTCCACCCAGTCCCTTCAGTCTATTGCTCAAGAACAGAAGGCCATTGAGTCCCTCTACTTAGTTGCTCAGGATCGTTTTAGAGACCATTCAGCCCCTCTGTTGTGTTACACAGGTTTGTGAGGTGACCGTTTAGCCCTTGGAGTGTATTGCGCGTGCCAAGAGGCCAGTCAGCCCTCTTAGTCCTGTTACATTGGACTGGGAGCCATTCACTCTGGATTAGGGTTCGGGTAACTTGAACGTTTCGAACTTGTTACGGAGGAACAGGTGAGGCCATTCACACCATGAAGCTTGTTATACAGGAATGGGAATGCCATTCACACCATTGAGCCTGTTATACAGGAACAGGCACATCTGTTATGTGGTATCCCTCGGTTTGTCTGTTCATAGCCCTAGCAAAGTGGCTGCAGTATTAATAGCAATGAGACAGGTTTTTCCAGACCAAGAATTACATCAGACTTCACTATTGTGACTTTGCACCAGCTATTCTCTCAAACTGAATTCTCATTCCTTTTGGGAAGACTCATTGACCAATTCAAGCGTTAATAGACTGAAACCCTACTTTGACCAACATGCTGGGACACCATTCAATAAATCTCTTTCTCTCTCTCCCGTTGTGTTTTCAGACTTGAGTCGCTGTCAGATCTTACTCCCATTCATCAGTTTGGGATTGATGTGTTTCGGGGCCCTCATTGGATTGTGCGTGTGTTCCTGCCGCAGCCTGTACCCTGCCATTGGCACTGGAGTGCTGCACCTCCTCGCAGGTAATGTTTGAAGGCCGCATCTGTTTCTCACCTTGCTCATCCTCCCTCCCTCCCTGCCTGCGCCCCCCCCCCCCTCCATCATTGCAATACTTCACTGCCTCGCAGCCGCCCCTACAGTGTGATGTTCCTCTACTGCAGCAGCAGCCCAAATGTAGACGATAGATTCCTGGTCAGAATTGAACCCGGAGCCTGTGGGCTTCAAATTTTGAGACTTGTTTCTGTAAGGTACCTCCCGACACAGGAATGAAGATTTTTGTGGAGGGATGAGACCTGTTGGAGATCACGTGTTCTGACAAGGATCAGCTTTTTTTTTTATTTACAGTGAAAGGCAACAGGTGTACAAATCTTTATTCAATGTCACCACCCTGAAGGAAGGAAACAACTGAATGGTCAGTGACCAGCAGTGCCCTTCTCAGAGGGCAATGCTGTATGATCAAACAGTGAAGGGGAAGGCAGGGATTGAATCAAAATAGAGCTGGAGGGGGCAATAAAGCACTCTACTTGCTGCGGTGTCCGCCTTTTCCCTGAAAATCTCTGGTGTTGGTGGACACTGTGTGTGTGCTCCTTCTCTCGGGACACCCGGGCTCTCTCATACCCGCGGAAGAGGGCCAGGCAGTTGGCCATAACGACCCCCTCCACAGCCCACTGCCTGGACCTGTTTACAGCCAGTTTGGCCAGGGCAAGGAGGAGGCCCTCTGACCTACCTTCTCTCCTCTCTACCCAAAGATCAGGAGCGTGGGACTGAAGTGCAACCAAAAACCGCAAAGAAGGTCTTTTAAGAAAATCAGAAAGGGAGTGCAAACGCCCACACCCAATATATACGTGGTCCACAGCACCACCGAACAAGCAGTTGGGCTGGGAGTCAGTGAGGATCAGCTTCTATTGGAATATAGGAATGGGAGGTGGCCATTCAGCCTATTGAACCTGTTTTCCCAATTTAATGTGATCATGACTGATCCAATGCTTTAATGCCTTTTATGCGCACTATCCCTATAGCACTTTGCACTCAGTCATACAGCAGGGCAACAGAGCCTTCGGTCCAACCCGTCCATGCTAACCAAGTTTCCCAAACTAAACTTGTTCCACTTGCCTGCATTTTGCCCATATCCCTTTCCCGTTCGTATGTACCTACATCTACCATCTATTGTGGAAGATAATTCCACATGCAAATCACCTTCTGAGTGAAAACATTGCCCCTGCAGATCCATTTTTAAAATCTTATTCTTCTTACCTTAAAAAATATGCCCTCTAATTTTGAACTCCTCCACTCTCTAGGGGTAAAAAGATACTTTGCTATTCACCTGATCTATGCCCCTCATGACCTTCTCAATCTCTATAAGGTCACGTTTCAACCTCTGAGTTCCGGTGAAAAAAGTTTCAGCCTATCCTCATAGCACAAATCCTCCAGATTGGCAACATCCTGGTCAATCTTTCTTGAACTGTCTCCAATTTAATAATATCCTTTCTACTGTTAAAACTTGAGCAAAGACCCCTGCGGTACAGACTTCAGGGTTCATAGAACATAGAACATAGAACATAGCACCGAATTATGGTCACTATCCCCAAAGTGCTCACCTACCTCTAATTCTAACACCTGGCCTGGTTCGTTACCCAGAACCAAATCCAGTATGGCCCCACATTTTGAGAAAAGCTGCTCCCCTTGATCCTAATTGGCTACTCCCTTGCTTTCAAATCGAGGGCCCAAACTGGATATTGCTGTCTGCCTCTACCTAATTTTATATCTCTCTTTTTTTTTGTAATGTTCCATCACATCACCTCTCGCTCTCTTCATAGCTCTATGAAGACCACATTAGACCCATTTTGCCCAATCTCTCTGCATAGGGCAGTCTGTCTGTCCCGGGAACAAGTCTGGTGAGCCTTATCTGCCCTTGCATTATGGCAAAAATATCCCCCTGGAGATGAGGAAACCAAATCTACACACAGTACTCCCAGGTGCAGTCTACCCAACACCGCCCTACAGCAGAAGCAAGATTTCATGACTCCTGTGATAAAGGCTAATGTTCCATGAACATTCCCAATGGACTGCATTTTCTTTGCATCATGCATGAGATGTGGATGTCATTGGCCATGCCAGTATTTATTGACCATCCGTAATTGTTGTGGATCTGGACTCCCATGTCGGCCAGGTCAGGGAAGGGTGGCAGCTTTCTGTCCCTGGGGGGCATTAGTAAATCTGATGGTTTTTGTGATGATCAGCAGTGATTTCATGGTCCTCGTTAGACTCTTAATCTCTTTTTTTTTTAAAAATTGAAATCAAGCTGCACTATCTGCCATGGCAGGATATTACCTGGGTCTCTGGATTAATAGGCTTGCAATAATACCACTTAACATTCCCTCCCCATAATGTAGGCAGCTAAATGCCGTGATTTACTGACTAGGACAGCTAGGCCTCTTCCTGCAATGACAATTTGCAACCTCTTGCCATTTAAGAAATACTGTGTTCCACAAACTAAAGTGAGCAACTCTTGGTTTCTCTCATTTTTAATCCTGTTTTGGGATATACTTTATGCATTAATGGCAACTCAAGGCAGTTGTCCAGAAATTTGAGTGTTAATTGTTTTGATTTTGTGATGTTTTATGGATGGACCCCCACTGCTGTGTTTTTTGACCGTGCCTTTGTCGCTTTCTCCCTGCCAGGAATCTGTACCCTGGGCACCGTGGCTTGTTTCGCTGCCAACGTTGAGCTCCTCCACGCCAAGATGCAGGACTTGGAGCCCCGCCCGGACGGCGAGTACGGCTGGTCTTTTTGCCTGGCGTGTGTATCTGCCCCTCTCCAGCTCATGGCCGCAGCCCTGTTTATCTGGGCCGCCCGCACCGACCGGACAGAATACAGCAGGATGAAGGCTTACCGGGTGGCTTAGCTTGTGGTTTCCTGTTGCTCGCTCCCCCCAACGTCCGATTTGTGAACAGGCACTTCAATCATGTTCGGAAATAGCAGCGATGTAAAAGGACTCTTTTCTTTTTTTTTTGTTCTTAATCCTTCCCTTCATGCATTTCAATCGTGGATGTTTAACCTCATAGTGTTCCATGGGGATGTAGGTCCCCCCTTTATTTTTGCTCGGGATCCCACGTGTCGGAATTCTTCAAATCCCGTCCACTCCCTGTTTAGCAGTGCCATGCAATCCTGAAGTAGTCTACAAAGTGCGCGTTTTGAAAACGTAGCCACTACTGCAGTCTCGGTGAGCATGGATGCAAACTGTGGACAGGAAGCTGTCACAAGGAGCTGGGTGCTAATGAGCAAATTATTGTAGTGCTTTGGTGGTGGTTTAGTGGGCCCAGGGCCTGCTCTTCACTTCCACTCTTCAATAGTGTCCGTAGGCTCTTTCCTGCCCACTCTGCCCCCTTGAGAGGGCAGACAGGCCCTCTGTTATTGCCAGCCCCATCATTGCAGGGCTGTCACTGTGGCCCTTCCAGCTATGCTGTGCTCCCTCCGATTTGGCCCTCTTTTTAACAGTGCAGCATTCCCTGTGTACTGAGGTTTTTTTTTGGCAGGAGAGTGCTCCCTCAGGCCTGGCCCTCCTGCAGTTCTAAACACCTGCTAGTGCAGCACTCCCTCGACAATGATTCTCTGATAGTTCAACACTCCGTTAGGAATGAGACTGTCCAGAAGTGGGAGCATCTTGTTCGTATTGCTCTCAGTGCAGTGCTCCTGCAGTTCTGACCTTCCAATGGTGCAGTACTCCTTCAGCACTGATTCTTCTGACCATGCAGCACTCCATTAGTAATGAGCTTCTGACAGTGTACTGCCCCTCAGAGTCCTCTCTCTCTGCAGTGTTGTGCCCTCTTGGTGCTGCATTGAGACTCTGGACTGTGACCCCAGTGTACAGGCATTTGGCTCAGAGGCAAGAGAGAGAGTGGCCTACTCAGCACAAAAGCTTTGTTTTTTGTATTTTTGCTGGCCAGCTATCTAATAATTGCTGTCATTTTCACAGGTCTTTGAGAACAAAGTCCCAACCTGGGTTCCTTCCAATTCTCAGGAGTGGGATGCCCTTGTAGTTCTAATTGAAAGTATGTCTTCTCTCTTATGAGCTGAGCTCAATGAAATCATGACTGAAATGGATTCAGGAGGTAACAGTATCATGGATTCACTGGTATGCTTTTGAGAATATGCGTCTGGGGGTGAACGGAGTGTGCTCTCACTCCAAATGGAGGTGGCACTTTGATATAACCGGCCGTGGGACCTGGCTGACAAAGTCCCTTTGTATATTTATAATCTGTGTGAGAAGTCCTTATTTAATAATTAGTGAATGTATTTTTATGATAGTTCTCCTGTACCCTGCAATATATAAGTTATTGAAATAAAAGCAGGTGTTTATATAGTCCATTTTCTCAAGTGTAGTCTGACCATGAGTGATTTTGTCTGCTGCTGAGGCTTTCTTCTGCGTTTGTGATAAGTTGCTGTCACTACACAACTGTGAGATCAAGCAATCTGTTATTAGATTCAACACTGAAACTGAACATTGACTCACACATGCAATACCAAAGCAGATGTGAAATGGCTCCGATACAATGACTTTCTGTACGTTTTGGATGGAATTGTGTCCTTCAGAGACTTGTCCCACAACTGAAGACTAAGGGAGGGAGAAAGTACTAAAGAAATATCCACATGTGGGTAAAGCATTTAATGACCTGGTCTCCACTGTTGTCTCAGGCAGTGAAGTGTCTCAAGTCTCAGGAAAAGGGGTTCACCTCAACTCTGTCAGAAAAGGGCGGTTTACTAATTTTGAAACAGTGCCCCCTGGTTCTAGATTAAACCACAGGAGGAAGCATTTTTCTTCAAGTCCATCTTACCAAAACCATTCTGGATCTTATGCATTTTAATCAAACCATCCCATAATTTTCTAGAATCCAGTGGAAGCAAGCCCAATCTGCTGACGTTTCCGTATCAGGCAACCTGCTCATTTCAGGTGTCAAACTAGAAAGTGTCCTCTGAACTGTCTTTAGTGTATTTAAAAACCACCCATCCCTGAAATAAAGGTGACCAATACTGTATTGGAGGTGTAGGCTCACCAATACTGCAAGAGAAGCACACATCTTTAATGTTCAATTGGCTGCCTGCAGGGTCTGACAATGTGGCACTCCTGCCTTCTGGACCCCTTTATCTACCTCATTTGTAGTTAAACGCGGTGCTCTCTGATCACTGACTGAATTAAAGACCCCAATCCCAAGTGAAGTGACTGGCTGGTGCAAGGAATGTTGGGAATTCTCCCTTTTTTCCTAATACATCACAGTGTCTATAGTTGAACTTGAAGACCTGAGAGAGGAGGAAACCCTTACGAAATATTCACATGTACTTGCAAGGTCCGATCAATAGAGATGGAGAACTAGTGACTGAAGGGAGATCTGGCAAATAGAATTTGGGGTCTGGTGGCTTAAAGCAGATCTGATCTTCAGAAAGCAGATCTGACCAATAGAAAGTTGATTCCATGCAAAAACATGTGGAGTTTGTGCAGTGATGGAGGGAGGCACCATATCATTTTAAACATGAGGGAGAGGCAGAGAGACTCAAACTTTGGTTATCACTTCTTAGTCATAGAATCATGGGATCATAGAGATGTACAGCACGGAAACAGACCTGTAAAACTCATCCATGTTGACCAGATAATTCCTAAATTAATCTAATCCCATTTGCCAGCTCTTGGCCCATATCTCTCTAAAGCCTTCCTATTTATATATCCATCCAGATGCCTGTTAAATGTTGCAATGTACCTGCCTCCATCACTTCCTCTGGCAGCTCATTCCTTACACCCACCTGCCTCTGTGTGAAAAATTTGCACCTTAGGTCCCTTTTAAATCTTTCCCTTCTCACTCTAAATCTATACTGTCTAGTTCTCTTCCCCCTGCCCCCCCCCCCCCCCCCCCAAGTACCAGAGAAAATACCTTGTCATTTTACTCTATCCATGCCCCTCATGATGTTATAAATCTCTACAAGGTCACCCCTCAGCCTCTGATGCTCCAGGGTAAAACCGCCCCAGCCTATTCAGCCTCTCCCTATAGCTCAAACTATTCATTCATTGAAACTTCTCTCCAGTGCAAAGCATATCCCATTGCAGGTAGAGCTGCTCACTCACTCACTCTCTCACTCACAGATGCTCATACACACACACTTCCCTCCAGGACAAACTGTATCCCATTGGAAGCAGCGCTGGTTGCACAGAGTTTGTTGTCCCCACATACAAATGTTATAACCTGGGAAAAATTAAAAAGACAGGTCACTGTGATTGATGCACAGCTGTAAAGTTCTGACAACACAAAGCAGGAAGAAATATCTGACTCACACACACAAACACTCTGATGTCCACTGGCCAGCATACATGAATGCAGATCACTCAGTAATGTCAATTCATACACATGAGCACATTGAGGCACACAGTGTATCATATGGATGCAGATCACTCAGTGACGTAAACACACACATGAACAAAATGCATCACTTACTGGTTTGCAGGAATACGGGCTAAATGCTGGCAAATGGAACAAAATCAGTTTAGGATATCTGGTTGACATGGACAAAATGGTTGAAGGCGGCCGTCTTTGTGCTGTATTACGCTATGGCTACAGGGATGTACGATATCACAGACACTCACCTATGCACAAACACACAGATGAGCACAGCTCTGTCAGTGATATGCACTGTCATGAAGTTGAAGGGGTGTAACTGGACCTTTGAGAGAGAGTGAAAGCTGGCAAGCACCTGTCATGTCACAGAGTGTGCTGGAAAATTGAAAGATGTAACATTTTGGCTATAACCTAAATACCAGTTGCTTTCACAGCAGTTCAAATTTAACCAATCCGTTTAAATTATGCTGCAAGATACTAAAACCCAATCAAATTTGAATTTTGACAACATTGAACCAATAGATGATCCCATGTTTGGGGTATAAAAAAGCAGGTATTTTGAACAGTTAGTCAGAAAGAGTACCACCTGCCATTGTTAGATAGACTGCCTGAAAGCGTTACCGAAGGTACCTTTCTCATGTGAAAAATATGTGCAGCTAATGAGATCTCCAAAACAGAGGAAGATCGACACCGGATATGACAGCTGCTGTTTTGAAAATTGAGTTGCTGTAAATGTAATAGGGGCTTTGTTGGATCAGTATATATTTTTTAGATTACATTACATTACATTACGTTACAGTGTTGAAACAGGCCCTTCGGCCCAACAAGTCCTCACCGACCCGCCGAAGCGCAACCCACCCATACCCCTACATTTAGCCCTTACCTAACACTACGGGCAATTTAGCATGGCCAATTCACCTAACCTGCACATCTTTGGACTTTGGGAGGAAACCGGAGCACCCGGAGGAAACCCACGCAGCCACGGGGAGAACGTGCAAGCTCCACACAGTCAGTCGCCTGAGGCGGGAATTGAACCCGGGTCTCTGGCGCTGTGAGGCAGCAGTACTTGCCACCGTGCCGCCCACTATATTGTTATAGAGTGGGAGGTAGATAACAAACCTTTAAGAGAGAGGAGGCTTAGAATTGTAAATAGTTGTTGTTTAATGTTCACTTTAGTGTTAAAGAATAAAATTTATATTTTTTGTTAAATAGTGGAATTTGGGTAGTTCGCTGTCAGAAATACTTTAACAGATTACAAGGTGAGGTGAGCTTTTACTGTGTTTCTGGTTTAATTAGCAAAGGGGCTCACCACTGTGTCATAACAGTTTGGGAGCTCGGGTCCACGATTTGGACAGGTGTGGACATATCCAGTCTGAGATTTGGACAGATTTAGGGTAAAAGCTTCAGCAGATTTAATCACTTGCCGATTAGTGTCCTAGATAGTCAAATAAAACATAGAGGAGACAATTTGTATAATTTCGGTTATTTGTGGAATTAAAAGTGAGAGAAATGGCTCTTAAAATTGCTAAAGAAGTTCTGCGGTTTGAAGGTGATTCCCAAGTTTGCCAAGAAAGTTTAGAAAGAAAAGAAAAGACTTTTAGAATCAGCAAAAAAGTTAGAATTGATAATTTGGAGGTGCCAGTGTTGGACTGGAGTCCACAAAATTAAAAATCGCACAATATCAGGCAATAGTCCAACAGGTTTATTTGGAAGCACGAGCTTGCAGATCATTGGTCCTTCATCAGATGGTTGTGGAGTATAAGATGGTAAGACACAGAAATTATAGCAAAAGTTTACAGTGTGATGCAACTGAAATTACATATAGATAAAGACCTGGATTGTTTGTTAAGTCTCTCATCTTTTAGAATGACCACTTTAATTTCAGTTCTTTCACATGTAAATCCCAGAACTTTGTTTTAAAGTTACTCTCAAATGAACTTTAACAATAGGTGCTCTGTCAGCTCAGATAATGCATTGAAGGTTAGAATTGGGTTTAATCAAGGGTAAACATAAAGCTGAAATTGTAACGGAGTTACTCAAGCACTTAGGTGTGCCAGAGAAACAGACAAATGCAACAGAGTTAGCAAACCCTAAACTACAGTTGAGGAAAATAGAGTTATAAGATAAAGAAAGGGAGACTAAGAAAGAGGGAGAGGAAAAAGAATGAGGGAGATGAAGAAGAGCGGAAAAATTAAATAGAGAAAAGATTCTCAGCTGAGCAAAGAGAGAGACAGAGAAGAAAGGGACAGAGAAAAAGAGAGAAATGGAGAGAATATTTGAACTTCAGAAGTTAGCAAAGTCAAGTTAACAGGATGGAGATGAAGAGAGAAGGTAGTGACATATACAAATATATTAAAACACTGCCATATTTTGATGAGAATGATTTCAAAGCTGCCTTTAATTAATTGAAAAATTGGCTAGGCAGGTGGAGTGGTCAGAGGACTTGTGGGTAATGCTAGTTCAGACTAAGCTGGTAGGCAGAGCTCGTGAGGTATCTGCAGCGCTGTCAGATAAGGTGTCAAGAGATTATGAAGAGGTCAGACAGGTTATTTTGAGTGCTTATGAATTGGTACCAGAAGCGTATGGACAACAGTTCAGAAATATAAAGAAGGAACCAGGTGAGACTTATGGTGAGTTCAAAACAATCGACCATTGCAGTTTTGATAGATGGTGCAGGCCTTAAAAATAGATACGACCTGTCAGAATACTCTTCTGGAGGAGTTTAAAAACTCACTTCCAGAGATGATAAGAATCCATGTGGAGGAACAGAAAGTTCCAGAAGTGAGAAGAGCAGCAGAGATGGCAGGTGAATATACGTTGGTGCAGAAGGCAAAGTTCACCTGCCAGCAAGAATGTCACCCTGTGAGGGAGAGGAATTGGGAGAAGGGGAGATCCTACACTACAAACCAAGGAAACCGAGCACACTGGGAATAGTTTACCACAGGATCAAAAGGAAGGCTTAGAGGGTGGGAAGGAGGTGACAGGCCTCAGGTGTTTCCACTGCCGTAAAGTGGGACACGTAAAGTCCCAGTGCTGGCTGTTAAAGAAAGGTATTGTGGGAAAAGGTGTGGGAAAAGAAGCGAAGCCAGTGACATTAGTGAAAGTAGTAAAGGAGACCCCAAGAAGAGCCGAGGAGCTGCAGGAGAGTGCACAGCTCAGGCAGGGGCTGGGGATGGACTTAGTGCCTAATCTGTATAAAGCATTCACCCCTGTGGGTAAAGTTCACTCAGAAAGGTCAGGGGGAGGAGGGCAAGAAGTTATAATTTTGAGAGATACGGATCTAACCAGTCTCTAATAGTAAGAGATGAACGTATTTGCACTTTTTCTGACCTGTTAACTGAGGAAGTGGTAATTTGAGGGATTGATGGACAGAAATTTCATGTTCCCGATTGTAAGATCAAGTTGGAGTGCCAACTCGAGATTGGGGAAGTAACAGTGGGAGTGATTGACAGAGTGTCCGTTCGAGGAATACAGTTTTTTCTTGGGAATGATTTAGCAGGATCCAACGTGGGAATGACACCCCCTTGTTTTGGAGAAGCTCAAGGAAGACCTGGGAACTGACAAGTTTAAAGAGAAAAATACCCTGGAACTTTCCCCGACTGTGTATTAACACAATCCTGCGATCATAAGTCACAGCACCAAGCACAAACTAAAGAGAAAGATGAAGGAGTTGAGCTTCAGTTAGCAGACACCCAGTTTGACGTAGTACTGCAGGAAAAACCTGAACAGGCAGAGGGTCAGGCAGAGGTGTTTAATCCTGGAAGGCTAATGGACTTACAACAGAAAGATGAGACAATAAAACATATTATATCTGTTGATGCATACTCAGAAAGGGAGGCAGAGAATATTCCTGAGGGTTATAATTTGAATGATTTGGAATTGCTGGTGTTGGATTGAGGTGGACAAAGTTATAAATCACACAGCACCAGGTTATAGTCCAACAGGTTTATTTGGAGGCACTAGCTTTCAGACCGCTGCTCCATCATCAGGTGGTTGTGGAGCAGAACCGTAAGACACCGAACTTATAGCAACAGGATTGCAGTCATGGAATGTAATTTTAAATTTGTTGAATATTACATTTCATGACACTGCAATCCTGTTACTATAAATTCCACAACCACCTGATGAAGAAGTGGTGCTTCTCCTGTTGGAATATAACCTAGTGTTGTGTGATTTTAACTTTACCTGAAAGATATAATCCTAAAATGAAAATAGAGACCACTGCAGGTTAGTGCAGAGGAGAAATGGGCAGAAGTGCACCAGATTGTGTTGCTGGTAGCATACAGACAGGAAGTGTTACGAGTAGTACATGACCATTCGGAGGTCACCTAGGTGTATGGAAGACTCAGGCTAAGGTACAAAAATGTTTCTATTGGCCTGGAATGCACAAGGATTTGGTTAAATTTTGCTGTATGTGTCATACATGCCAAATGGTAGGTAAGCCATAGACGGTAAAAAAAACAGCCCCTTTGTTGCCAATGCCCTCATTTGAAGAACCTTTCACGTGGGTTATGATTGATTGTGCCGGTTCCCTGATGAAGGGCTTTTACCCAAAACGTCGATTTTCCTGCTCCTCGGATGCTGCCTGAACTGCTGTGCTTTTCCAGCACCACTCTAATCTAGAATCTGGTTTCCAGCATCTGCAGCCCTTGTTTTACCCTGTGCCGGTTCCCTCCCAAGAATCAAAAGTGGGAACCAGTACTTGCTAACCATGTCTCCCAGATTTCTGGAGGCAATTCCATTATGGAGTATCAAGGTAAAAAGGGTGGGAGAGGAGTTAGTAGCTTTCTTCACGCGTTATGGGCTACCCAGATTCAGTCAGCCAAAGGGTCTAATTTTACTGCTAGTCTGTTTTGAGAAGTCATGGATAGTGGGCGGCACGGTGGCACAGTGGTTAGCACTGCTGCCTCACAGCGCCAGAGACCCGGGTTCAATTCCCGCCTCAGGCGACTGACTGTGTGGAGTTTGCACGTTCTCCCCGTGTCTGCGTGGGTTTCC
>NC_057756.1:4803044-4807223 GCF_004010195.1 Chiloscyllium plagiosum | reverse complement strand
GGTCAGGTGAATTGGCCATGCTAAATTGCCCGTAGTGTTAGGTAAGGGGTAAATATAGGGGTATGGGCGGGTTTCGCTTTGGCGGGTCGGTGTGGACTTGTTGGGCCGAAGGGCCTGTTTCCACACTGTAATCTAAATCTAAAATCTATACAGCAATTTAAATCAAGTGTGTATCATCCTGAATCCCAGGGAGTTTTAGAAACGTGGCATCAGACCCTGAAGACCATGTGATATGAAGATGTGGGTGTCCTTTAAGAGAGTTAAAAGCAGCAGAACTACTGGACACAGCACCAAGTGTTCTCAGTAAAGTAACAATGTAACACTTGGTCAAACAACTCGTTTAGCTCGTTGCCTGGCGACAAAAACAAATTCAAATTCGGCCAATCAGTTTAAGTTATACCCTGAAAAATACCAAATTACAATCCAGTTTGAATTGAATATATTGACAATCTTAAAAGCCCATGACACAATCCGATGCTTTCGTTGAGAGGAGAACTGCCAAGCACCAGCGGGTAACAGACTGCTTGAAAAATAGCTCTCTTAAAAATACCTTTTCGATCAGTAACCGGTGATGCAGAAATTCATAAGAAGAAGAAAAGCAGACACAAAAAGATCCAAATAGAACAATTGAAAGCTGCCTGGTTTTGACATAAGAAGTGTTGTTTTGTAAGTCTTAATTGGGAGTTTTATCGGGCTAGTATTATAGAAGGGAACGTACCAGATTAGGTTAGAGTAAGGAATTGTAGATAGTTATTAGTTAATTATTCTCTGTTATACTTTAAGAAATAAAGTTGTTAATTTTTACTTTAAATAGTTCTTGGCCACTCAAACTTTTACAGATTACTGCACGCGATAGACCTTTTCTGTGTTGCTGGTTTTAAATTAAGCATGAGGGTTTGCCCCGTGTTGTAAAACTATGTTAGGAGTGTTACGAGGCAGGGTAAACCCTTCTACTAATTTAAACCAAACCACAGGAAAGCTCACTTGCCTCATAATCTGTTAAAGCATTTAAAGAAAAAAATAGCAATTTATTCTTTAACTGCAAAAGAGAACATTAAAAAATAATGATCTATAACTGGAAGCCTCCTTTCTATCAAAAATTATCTACTTCCCACTCTATAACAATAAAGTGATCCAATAAATCCCCTTTGAAATTAACAGCAAATCAATTTTCAAAAACCAGTTGTTGCCTTCGTGATGAACTTCCTCTGTCTGTAGATTTCCCCATATCGTCTCCAGTCTTCTGCTTCAACAATAATGAAAAAGGTACCCTTCAGAGAGAGGGTCTGTGGGCAGCCTATCGATGGCAAATGTGCTCTTTGTCACTGGCTAACTGTTCAAAATGCCTGCTTTTTGTACCCCAAAACATCGGATCTTCTCACTAGTTTGCGTTGTCAAGACAGTAAAATTCAAATTCGATTGGGTTTTAGTATCTTGGGGCATAATTTAAACTGAGTGGTTGAATTCGAATGGTTGTGAAAACAACTCATTATCAGAGTTACAGCTTAAATGATACATCTTCAAATTGTCTAGTACACTCTACTCAGTCACATAACAGGTGCTTGCCAGCTTTTCAACTTTCGCTCCCTCTTAAAGGTACAGTACATACCTTCAAATCCAATGTACTGTCAGGATGACCCAAAGGATTAAGATAAAGTATCAGATTTGTGTTGTTTGCCATTAGCGATGCCCCAAATGAATCTACCAAGTTTATTCTCTTTGAGTTAATATTTGGACATGAAGTGAGAGGATCTCTGTAATTACTTGAAAGAAATTGACAGGACCAAAGTCGGAGATCTCACACTTGGGTTATATATCGGAGGTGAGAGAGAGATTAAATCAGGTAGGTGAGTCAGCTATGAAACAGCACCTAAAGAGTACACAGCGTAGAATGAAGCAGGTGGTAGATTAAAAACTCTGAGACTTGGACATTTTCCCGAAGGGATGACGTATTAGTATTGTTACCAGTGGTAGGAGATCCCTTTAAAGCCAGGTTTAGTGGTCCCTATGAAATTGAGAAAAAGCTGAGTCAGGTAAACTATCTGGCAAAGGTGCCAGATTGGAAAAAAAAAAACAGTATCATGTACGTTATGTGAATATGTTGAAACTTTATTGTTACAGAGACAAAGAACTGGAGAAACAAGTGTTAGTTACTGCCCCTGATGAGCACAAATCTTAAGAGAAACAAGACTTAGAGTTGTAAATAGTTGTTGTTTAATGTTCACTTGAGAGTTAAAGAAGAGCATTGACAATTTTTTGTTAAATAGTGGAATTTGGGTTGTTCTCTGTCACTCATACTTTAACAGATTATGAGGTGAGGTGAACTTTTCTGTGTGTTTGGTTTAAGTAGGAGAATAGCTCACCGCCATGTCATTACAGTGGTCTTGCACAGACATCTCACTCAGTGATGTACACTGCCATATGCACACAGAAATACACATGGACAAACAGATGTCACTCAGTGATGTACACTCTCACACAAGCATCAACTCCAAGATTTAAAAGACACAGATTCTCACATACCGACACTTGCAAATCTCAAATCTCCTTGGAAACTTCTCGATCACATTGCAGCATGTAACTCACTCTCGAGCAACTGTTATTTCAAACTAAATTACAAATATTTGAAATATTCATTCGATTTCTGTCCTGAATATCAGGTAATATATCAATAAAACTCCACCAAATCCCTCGATTAAATTCCTGTGTCTAACTTATTCCTGCGTATCTCTTACTCTGTATAAAAATCCCTCCTGAACCTCTTAATTAGATTTCTGGCTGTAACTCATTCCCAGTGTTCCGTTACTCTGTATAGACACCCCTCCCCCAACCTCTCTATTAGATTTCTGGCTGTATCTCACTCCCAGGCATCTGTTTCTCTGCACACAACCACTCTGCCTTTATTACATTATAGTCTATAACTCACTCGTGAAGATTTCTAACTCTACGTATAATCCTAAATTAAAAATCACACAACACCAGGTTACAGTCCAACAGGTTTATTTGGAAGGACTAGCTTTCAGATCACTGCTCCATCATCAGGTGGAAGGAGCAGTGCTCCAAAAGCTAGTGCTCCCAAATAAACCTGTTGGACTATAAGCTGGTGTTGTGTGATTTTTAACTTTGTCCACCCTAGTCCAACACCAGCTCCTCCACATCATATACAATCCTCACTGAACCCTTCATTTTGATTCTTATCTGTATCTCACTCCTTCATATCTTTTCCACTGTATATAAGCTACCCTGAACCCTTTGATTAGTTTCCAGTTTGTAACTAACTCCCAGGTATTTGTCACACTGTCCATAGACACATCGAACATCTTGATTAGATTCCAGACTGGAACTCCTGACTATCACTTATCCTAACTATAAATTACCCTGAGCACTTCAAAAAGATTACAGTATGTAAGTCACTCCTGGGTATCTGTTATTCTATATCTAAACAACACCGAACCCCTTGAGTAGATTCCAGACAGGAACTCACTCCTGAGTATCTGCTATTATATAAAACCTCACGCCCATTGATTAGATTCCAGTCTGTAACTCACATCCAGGTATCTGTTATTCTACGTATTATGGCCCTGAACCGTTTATTAGATTTTAGGCTGGAACTCACTCCTAAGTATCTGCTATATGTAATCAGTGGCAGTCAGAGACAGAAACGCACAGATGGACACCCAGAGACACACTGAGACACAGACGTTCACACAGACACTGACACACAAACGCACCCATAGACACACTGAAACACAGAGGGAGAAAGGGAGGGGGGGAGAGAGAGAGAGAGACAGAGAGAGACAAAGGTTCCTGGTGCCTCTGCCGGATGCTCCCTTGTTTTTAAATGGATTCAATACCACCATCTGCTGGCATCCCCTCGCCATTACATAGGGGATGGTGGAAGAGAAACACATCGGGGGTTTGGTCACACAGGGAGAGTAACTCACAGCAGCATCTACAAAGAGACACAGACACACAGTGCTGGTGTGGCGAGGACTGAAATTGCATTGAGGCTCCACAGAGTGAAACATGCCTGACAGTTGCCGAGCACAGGAGCTGTGTTTTAGTAAGGAAGTTGCCTCTCTTGTTCAGAGGAAGAAGAAGGCTAATGTGAGAATGATTCGGAGATGCCGGTGTTGGACTGCGGTGTACAAAGTTAAAAATCACACAACACCAGGTTAT
>NC_057756.1:4801540-4802695 GCF_004010195.1 Chiloscyllium plagiosum | reverse complement strand
GTGTGTGTGTAGTGAGTGCAGAGTGTCTTAAGTCTGTGAGGGGGTTCATGTGTGGGAGTCTGTGTCTCTATAAGGGTGTGTGTGGGTGTCTGTGTGCACGTCTGTGTGTATCTGTGTCCGTGTGTATATGAGAGAGTGTGTGTGTAGGAATATCTGTGTGTGTGTGTGTGTGTGTGTGTAGTGCAATGATGATCACCTGTAATGTGACATAAACCCAAGGTCCCGGTCGAGGCCCTCCCTACGGGTACTGAACTTAGCTATCAGCCTCTGCTCGACCACTTTCCTCTGCTGCCTGTTCCAGAGTCCACCTTGGAGAATGGACACCCGAAGGTCCGAGGCTGAATGTCCTGAACCACTGAAATGTTCCCCAACTAGGAGGGAACCCTCCTGTCTGTTGATTGTTGTGCGGTGCCTATTCATCCATTGTCATAGCCTTTGCTCGGTTTCCCCAATGTACCGTGCCTCAGGGCATCCCTGCCTACAACGTATAAGATAGACAATGTTGGCTGAGTTCACATGAGTACCTGCCATGTACACGGTGGGAGGTGTTCCCACGCGTAATAGTGGTATCTATGTCCACAATCTGACACGTTTTGCAGCGTCCACCGTGACAGGGTTGTATGGAGTTGTCCTGAGAGCCGGGCAGTTTGCTATGAACAATGATCTGTTTGAGGTTTGGCAGTTGTTTAAAGGGAAGTAGTGGAGGTGTGGGGAAGGTCTTGGTGAGGTGCTCATCCTCATTGATAATCTGTTGCAGGTCATGAAGAACATGGCGTAATGTTTCAGCCCCTGGGAAGTACTGAACAACGAAGGGTACCCTGTCAGTTGCAGCACATGTCTGTTTCCTGGGGAGGTCATTATGGTTCCTTGCTGTGGCACTGGCGGTCGATGAGTTGAACATCGTACCCCGTTCTTGTGAGGGTATCCTTGAGTACTTCCAGGTGTCCGTCATATTCCTCCTCATCTGAGCAGATCCGGTGTATGCGTAGGGCTTGTCCATAGGGAATGGCTGTTTTAATATGTTTTGGGTGGAAGCTGGAGAAGTGTAGCATTGTGAGGTTGTCTGTGGGTTTGCGGTAGAGTGTGGTGCTAAGGTGTCCATCCTTGATGGAGACGCATGTGTCCAAAAATGAGACAGACAGTCGTGAGTAGTCC